>NC_091439.1:51124667-51418945 GCF_964237555.1 Oryctolagus cuniculus | reverse complement strand
TACTCTCTAAAAGGTCACAACAGCCAGGTCTGGGTCAAGTTGAAGCCAGGAACCAGGAACTCCAACCTGGTCTCTGATGTGGGAGCAGGGGCTACTTCCACTGCCTCCCCCAGCACTTCAGCAGGAAGCTGGATTGGAAGCAGAGCATCTGGGACTTGAACTGACACTCCAATACAGGATGTTGGCATTGCAAGCAGTGGGCTTGGCCTGCTGTGCCACAATGACACTTGTGTGAGATACTTCATTGACTACTTGGTTACTATGAGGTACAGCTTAAACAGGAAAAGTAGGGCAGTTATTTTATTTTCTTTTCCCCAGAAATCAGTTTTCAAAATAAAACATTGGGTCTGCTGCATTCCTCAAAAGTTGGGACTCCTACTGAATTTGACTTATTAATTTAAAATGCCTGGATTTAAATTTATCTTGATATTCTGAATGTGTTCAATCCATAACTGTTACTTCTCTTTTTCTTGTTGATCTTCTAATCATCTCCTTTTTAGCCAGTACAAGCCTCCTTACGCTGACTCCTATACTGTTAATCAAACCCAGTAGCTTCTAATTGTTTCTTTTATTTCAGGGTTGAGAAGAAGCTCTTAGATAATTTGCATTTTTTCCTGGAAAAAATTTTAGTTGGAATCAGCCACCACTAAAAGAAGTTCTGGTTCATTTTGTGGTAAACAGCATGTAGAATCAAGATGGGGCACTTAGAAATAACAGGTTTTTCCTACAAATACACAGAGAAATGAGGAGAGAGGGAAAGTGGGGGAAAAAGGGAGGTGGGGGAGAGGTTGCAGAATCTACAAATGAACAGCCCTAATAAGGGACCAAACTAACAATGAAATTATGATGAGAGGACAAACAGAAAAATGGTCATATATTTGATGATACTAAGGAATAATTACATTTTTAAGATTTGTATTATTTTCATGATTTAAAATGTCCTTTTGTTTAAAGCTATATTATATATAATATTTCTATATATTCTGATACGGTATATGGATTTGAATAAAATAACGGGGATGGGGGATGAGTGGAGGTAATGGAGGAAGCAAGATTATCTATTAGTTTATTATAATACTCTCCATTTTTGTGTGTTTCAAATTTTCTATAACAAAAAGTTAAAAACCTGTTGCTGACATAGGCAGTTCCATTCAACAATTAGAAATGCATACTAACACTGGTCTTCATTATCTTATGCATATATTAGTGCTTAAGAGATGCTGGAGATGTCTGACAGAAAGTTCTGAGAAGTGCCGATTACTGAGTAGGTACTACATATTTTAGAACATTCAAAACTTATTATAATGAAAGTTAATGTTAGAAACATGATTATACCTATACTAATATTAATGACTAAATATTCTAAAGGCTATTCTTAAGAAAGAACACGTGAAGAAAGAAATGTTGAAAAATTCTGAGAAGTTAGTGAGAAGTTAACAGGACAATCTGAATAAGACATCCACTTAATACAGTAGATAAGGAGTACACACTAAGTTTACACACCAAATGTATATGGAGTTGGAAAGTCACAATTAGCTAAATGAGTAATATAGAATATTACTTAGAATATCTTGAGCAAAAAAAAAAAAATCCCCATCCAATTCAAACAGAGAAAATGCTCAAGTAACACTCTGTGACCTAAAAGAGTCAATGATGGTGGAAAAAAGCTAGAAGTTCAAGATCAGCAAAATAGGAAGTCATTTATTCAGAGGGGGGAACTATAGAAGCCATGTAGCAGGAATGGCAAACTTGATAGACTTTCTGTCCCCAGGCAGAGACGAATGTTTGTGCTTGTACTGTGGTTGAGGTGGGGTGGTAACCAGGGGGATGGCTGTTGGTACATCTGTCCAACAAGTAGAGCTGTTCCGTAGGAACAAAAGTTTTATGTTTTCTGATCTTTTGATGATTTCAGGGATGCCAAATACTGATAGTTTTTATGGAAATCTTCTGATAATAAATTGTAAAGATAAATAATAAATGCTAATACATCTCAAAATAAAAGTTCTGAAAATCTGGCCAAGGCACCTGTGGACCATGAGCAATGGACTGATTGTGTTGCCCCCAAATTCCTATGTTTAAACGGTAATCTCTCATGATAGTATTTGCAAGTGAGGTCTTTGAGAGATCATTAGTTCCTCTTGAATGGGATTAATGCCTTTATCTGATGAGGTCAGGGAGGCAGCTGGCTCTCTCACCCCATATGAGCATGCAACAAGAAGTTGGCAGTAGGGCCGGCACCGTGGCTCACTTGGTTAATCCTCCGCCTGTGGCACTGGCATCCCATATGGGTGCCAGTTTCTAGTCTCGGTTGCTCCTCTTCCAGTCCAGCTCTCTGCTGTAGCCTGGGAGGGCAGTGGAGGATGGCCCAAGTGCTTGGGTTCCTGCACCCGCATGGGAGACTAGAAAGAAGCACCTGGCTCCTCAGATTGGCGCAGCACCAGCCATGGTGGCCATTTGGGGAGTGAACCAATGGAAGGAAGTCTGTCTCTCTCTCTCACTGTCTATAACTCTACCTGTCAAATAAATAAATAAAAAAAAAGTTGGCAGTGTGTCGCTCCCCCTCTTCGTGGAGGAACGACACAGGACCCTGCGTTGTTCTTTCATCTGCTCGGCCCTCCCCGGGTTTGCTGCTGGTTCTTCCCGGGTTGGCTACCGACCCTTCCACCTCCGTGGAAGGGCGGTTCCCCCTGCCACTTTCCCCACTTCCACAGGGGAGCGGCACACCACCGGCCGGCTCTCTAGGGGGCTGCTCAGGTATTCCTTCAGATAGATGTTCCCTCAGATGTTCCTGGTGCATGTTGTCTCTCTCCTCCTTTATAGTCCTCTTCCACCAATCCCAACTCTGCTACCCACACACCGAGTACGCTGCTCTCCTCCAATCAGGAGCAGCTCCTGCAGCTTATTGGTTGAACTGGAGGCAGCTGTGTAGAAGCTGTTTACTCCTCTCCCAGTGCCATATTGTGGGAGAGCAGATGCATAGGATAAATCTTCATTCGAGTAACTTAGTCTAGTCCGAGTTGCTCCCCACAGCAGTGTGTAATCTTGAAGAAGGCTCTCTCTAGAACCTGACCAACCATGCTGATACCCTGATCTCAGGCATTCAGCACCCAACTGTCAGAAATAAATTTCTATGTTTATAAGGTATCCACTCTATGGTACTATAACATAATGGTAGCCTGAACTGACTACGACCGCACCTATTGGTAACCTCTGTTTTACTATGGAAGACTATTAAAAACTGTTGCCCTAAAGGATAAAGGAAACTGCAACTAGCTAGGGGAGTGCTGGTCAAGGGTGGAGTGTATCTGAATCATTTGGCAAGCTTGTTAAATATAAATTCTGAGCCTCATCTCAGAGAATATTTTTAAAATGTGGTAAAAACCATATAACATTAAATTTAACCATATAACATTAAATTATGATAAAATAGATGTACAGTTTCTAAGTGTATACTCCAGTAACATTACATATATTCACATTGTTGTGAAACAGATTTCCAGAACCTTTACAACTTGCAAGACTGAAAGACTAGACTCAGTAAACACTAATTTTGTCTCTCTCTCCTTCCTGTAGTCCTTGGTAATCATCTTCCTACTTTCTGTTTCTATGAATTTGACTACTTTTGATACTTCATGAGTGGAATCCTAAGCATTTTTCCCTTTGTGACTTCTTTTGTTTAGCATGATGTTTATGCTGTAGCATGTAATAAAATTTGTTTCCTTTTTAAGCTCAAAAATACTCCATTGTATGTATATAGCATATTTTGTTTAACCCATTCATCTGTTCATGGATATTTGGTCTGCTTACACATCTTGGCTATTGTGAATGATGCTACTAAAGGACATAGGTGTCCAAATAAGTATTTTTCAAGACCCCACAGAATCCTATTCAATAGTTCTGAGGTAGATCCCAGAAAGCTACATTTTTGATAAGCCCTTCAGGTTACTCTGAAGCATGTAGTTGCTGGTTTACAGTTTTAAGAATGGTAAATTAGAGAAATAATAATACTAACTTTAGAGAACTTATAGAACTTTTTTTCAGTTCGCAGTAAGAGGATTTTAGTAAAGACTATCAGGTTAAGGCCCATGGGTTGAAGATTCTTAAAGATGTGAGTCAGAATGGATGAAAGCAGAAAATCTTCTAATTCTGACATATTATCTATAGTTGCTCAGTGTGAAGTTATCATAGAACTGGTAAAATCAACAAATTGTCAAATAGGCTTGGGATCTCAAAATGATAAAAAGTGTCCACTATTTTTAATTTACTTGAAAGGGAGGGAGACACACACACACACACACACACACACACAGAAAGAGAGAGAGACAGAGACAGAGAGAGACAGAGAGATGTCAGGCCAAAGACAAGAGCCTGAAACTCCATCCAGGTCTCCCACTTGGGTGGCAGGAGCTCAAGTACTTGAGCTATCATCTGCTATTTCCCAAGTGTATTGGCAGGGAGTTGAATTGGAAGTAGAATAGCCAGGACACAAAACAGCATTCCAATATGGGATTCAGGCATCTCAAGCAAAGGCCCCCGCAGAACTTGCCTCAAAGTGCCTGATATTTATTTACTCTAGCTAAAGTATGAGGAAGCTAAGCCCCATAAACCATATACCTGATGAACCTAAATTCACCAAGCAAGAAAAGAAGGTACATATTCCATAATATCCCAAAGGTTTGCCGAAGTCATGGTAAATCTATAACAGTCACTGATTAATTATCGCTCACAACTGTACAGAGAGATATCTAAAAAAATGTACAGAAATATTAAGAAGACACATATATGAAGGAGGGGCAATGTTTCTATACATGCATTTCTTTATTTTTAAGCCAAATTCTAGAAGGAGACTGTTTAAAAACCAGTGATCCAATGACATCTATAAATATCTGCTCATCACATTAGGGAATGACAGAAGCAGCTATATATACAAGAAATCCATCAAAATCAATGTACAGCTGTTAATGGCAGAACATAGGCTATATTTTTGTTTCACTAATGTCTATTATTTACTATCTAGTAGTGGACTGGGTGCTTTCAAACGTTGAGAAAAGGTCACATCATACTCTATGTGAGATCACAAAAGCAAGGTAATTTGAGATTTCCTAAGCAGAAGTAATTGCATATTTCTAATAAATAAGGTACAGACTTCTTTTAGTCATTGTAACAGTGCTGTGCATCACTCTGCTTTTTGCCAGCTACCAAAATGACAAAAAAAATCTGCTGTGATGAGTGCTTTCAGCTTAATTCAAACAGAAGTCTAGTTACCATTCTCCTAAATCGATTGTTCTGCATTGCTTTTTTTTATCTGAGTAGTGTCATTTCTTACCACACAACCCAGTGTCTATTCTTCAAAAGCAGTCACTAATTGGCAAGAGTTAGTGCTGATTGGTGCTGAAAGTTGCCTTCCTTCAAGATAAGCCATAGTCTAAAAGTAACCATAGAATGCTTGCATTACTTCTGTGGTAACTGTTAACAGCAATGAGTGAGCAAGGGTATATCATGTTATAAACAGAGTGAATTTAATGTAAACTTTCATTTCAGCTGAGTGAGGTGACATAAAAGAAAATGGTAAAGCAGTAATTCCAGACCAATAGTATTGACCCAGAAAGGTAACAAAAGAATTTAGTATCATGTTCCCAGTAGTGGTCATTTCTCTCAAATATTTGACATAGACTAACAAATTAGAACACCATGGTCAATTGTGTGATTTCACGCACACTCCTAAGCTCACAATTCAAACATGCACACAGTCTCTAAAGAAAATGGGAGCTGGTTGAAAATACATTCTTTAACTGGGGCATGGCTTGTCATAAAGAAATCTGGCTGTTGGTATGAAGAAAGCAAAGGTAAGGACAGAATACAGCAAATGGAAGATGGCTCTACCCACAAGTAGTAAATTGAGGTGGAAACTTGTGAGATGCCCTGTGACTCTAAGTTTCTAAAGCATCATTCATGAGATCTGTGTGTGTATGTGTATGCATCTTCATGCACACGGGTATATATATTTGTATGAACATATGTAGTATCTAGCTAATATTTATTTAAAGTTTTTTTTTTTTTTGACAGGCAGAGTGGACAGCAAGAGAGAGAGAGAGACAGAGGGAAAGGTCTTCTTTCCATTGGTTCACCCTGCAATGGCCGCTGCGGCTGGCGCACCATGCTGATCTGAAGCCAGGAGCCAGGTCTCCTGGTCTCCTATGCGGGTGCAGGGCCCGAGGACTTGGGCCATCCTCCAATGCACTCCCAGGCCACAGCAGAGAGCTGGACTGGAAGAGAAGCAATTGGGACAGAATCCGGCGCCCAACCGGGACTAGAACCCGATGTGCTGGTGCCACAGGTGGAGGATTACCCTATTGAGCTGTGGTGCCGACCTACTTACAGGTTTTCGCTGACCTACTTACAGGTTTTTAAGAATGTGCTGCAGCTTAGACAACAAGTAGCGAAACCAACTATCCTTTCTTCTGGCCAAGAAAGTTGGAGCTTCTGCCCTCTGGAGTATCCCACATTTACAGATGTGCGATACTATTATTGCAAGATATTTCATCATTTTAAAAGGCTAGGCACTACAAACTATATTATGGGAACATACTCAAGCAGAAAATCCAGAAACTCTGCAAACACAAATTTACCAAAGTAATATCAAAATTGAATACAGTATTTGGGGAGTCTAAGACTGTGAGTCTACACTCTGATGATCTGTTACAGGTTAAGAAAAATGTGGCTATCTGTGCTTACCTTGGATGCACTGAAATATAGAGCTCATGTAGGATTATTTCTACATAGATATAAGTTTCATTGTTGGTTCTGCTGCATAGCTAGGCACGAATTTCCAGTACAAAATATCAGTTTTTTTTGTCTTTTTTTAAAAAAAGGATTGGCAATTCTTCAATGCTGATAAAATTTAAACATGAAAAAATGTTTTAAATTAGGAATTGAATGATTCACTTACATTCTCTGAATAAGTAAAATATGATTCAGAAACTGAAATCTGTATACAATAATTTCTTTTCCATAATAAAAAAAAATGAAAGAAAATCATTTAAAAGGGAACAAAGGGAGGAGAGGTGGGGGTCATTTGGTAGTGGGGCAATCAGATATGGGCATCATAATAGTCAGCTGCTTATCACAGAAATGATGCTGAGTTATCTACTGAAACTTGTTTTTTAAGTCTGTCACAACAGTGCATGTCTGTTATCTAGAATCTTCATTTATAAAGAAACACTTTCTAATAATGATGATGATCACGGACACTTAATATATCTAAAAAAAATTCTCTTGGCAGTCCTATAAAGCAAATTCTATTGGAAGGAGCTGAGATACTGAGACTATTTTGCGGTATGCCATACAGCAAGTGAACCCAAGAGCTGGGTGTGTTTTCTTTTTTTTAAAGATTTATTTTATTTATTTGAAAGACAGAGTTGCAGAGAGAGGTAGAGTCAGAGAGAAAGAGAGAGGGGTCTTCCATCTGCTGATTCACTCCCCAGATGACCCCAACAGCCAGAGCTGAGCTGATCCAAAGCTAGGAGCCAGGAGCCTCCTCCGGGTCTCCCAGGTGGGCGCAGGGGCCCAGGGACTTGGGCCATCCTCCACTGCCCTCCCAGAAGTGAAGCAGCCAGGACCAAAACTGGCAATCAAGTGGGATGCCGGTGCCTCAAATTGGGGCTCTAACCCGCTGTGCCACAGTGCCAGCCCCAATGGGTGTGTTTTCTTGTTGACTAAGCATACTTTTTCTTACCTATGAAGCAGATGGGAGGGATGAAGGGAAAAAAAAGGAGAAGATGAAAACGAAACTAGGAAAACATAGATGGGTAAATGAAAAAGGAGATGAAGAAGGCAAAGAAAGATGAACTGCCCATTACATGGAGCCCTCCTTCCTTGGGTTTCTGACCAGTGTACACCAATCACGTGGTATTTCCAGTTTTCACAGCCCAAGTGCAAGATCCAGGCTTCACCTCCCTCCATGTTCTATACAAAAATACAGCTCTATCATATTTAAAACTGTTTTAAAAAAAATTATGATTCTAGGGGCCAGCTCTGTGGTGCGGCAGGTAAAGCCGCCTGCAGTGCCAGCATCCCATGTGGGTGCCAGTTCAAGACTCGGCTGCTCCACTTCTAATCCAGCTCTCTGCTATGGCCTTGGAAAGCAGCAGAAGATGGCCCAAGTCCTTGGGCCCCTGCACTGGCATGGGAGAACTGGAAGAAGCTCCAGGCTCTTGGCTTTGGATTTGGCCCAGCTCCAGCCATTGCAGTCAATTGGGAAGTGAACTAGCGGATGGAAGGCCTCACTCTCTGCCTCTGCCTCTAACTCTCTGTAACTCTGATTATTTAAATAAATAAATCTTTTTAAAAAATTATGATTCTATTGTCCACAGAAGCCATCTGTGTCTCCCTGACTAACAGGTAACTCTTGTTCTTTAAGTTCATCAGCAGAAACAGATCTCTGCTGGGTGCAGCTTAATTGCAAGGGAAATATTTGAGTATCTACCAATAACAATTATATATTTTTAAAATATTTATTTATTTACAGAGAGAGAGAAAGAGAGGGAGAGACAGAGAGAGAAATCTTCCATCTGTTGGTTCACTCCCCAATACCTGTAATGGCCAGAGTCATTACATAAAAGCCAGGAGCCAGAAACAACTTCTAGGTCTCCCCAGTGGGTAAGGGGCAAAGCACTTGGGCCATCTACCTCTGCTTTCCCAGGGCATCAGCAGGGAGCTGGATCAGAAGTGGAGCAGCCGGGACTCTAACTCTAATGCCCACATGGGATGCCGGTGTCACAGGCAGAGCCTTAACCTATTAAGCCACAGCGCCAGCCCAACATTCAGATTTTAACATGGATATTTTATGACAATGCTCTAATGCAAAGGCATTTTAGAATTCATGCTTAGAGGACAATCTCATGCAAGCAGGAATAAAACAGAGCTTGGGGTACACTTTCAAGTTATCAAATAGAAATAGTAATTTTCAACTTATCAAATAGTATTATTAGAGTAATAATGACTATTTTAATTTAAATTTATTAACGAGAGAGAGAGAGAGAGAGAGAGGTCTTCCATCCACTGATTCACTCCCCAAATTTCCCCAAATGATGGGGCAGGATCAGGCTGGAGCCTGGAGCCAAAGACTCAATTTGAGTCTCCTCAGTGTATTAGGGAGTTAGAATCATGAGCAGAATTCGGACTTGAACCCAGGCACTCTGGTATGGGATATGGCTGTCTGAACTTGCAGCTTAATTTCTAGGCTGAACAGTTACCTCTCTATATTTTAAATGGTTTTACAGACTACAGTTTGTCTTCATTTAAAGTGTACTGAATTTGACCCTTTTACAACTGGATGAGAGTGATATATTCTTATTCTACAGGTGAAGAAACCAACTCAGAGATAATAAGGAATCAGATTTAAGAGGTGCAAAGCAAAGACTTGAACACAGGTATTATGATTACAAATATGGTGCCCTTTTTTTTTTTTTTTTTTTGACAGGCAGAGTGGACAGTGAGAGAGAGAGACAGAGAGAAAGGTCTTCCTTTGCCGTTGGTTCACCCTCCAATGGCCGCCGCGGCCGGCGCGCTGCAGCTGGTGCACTGCGCTGATCCGATGGCAGGAGCCAGGTGTTTATCCTGGTCTCCCATGGGGTGCAGGGTCCAAGCACTTGGGCCATCCTCCACTGCACTCCCTGGCCATAGCAGAGAGCTGGCCTGGAAGAGGGGCAACTGGGGTTCCCTTTCTATACTTGCCTTCCTGGGCATGGACGTAACCCTGAAAACCTGAGATCCAATCATGTTAAGGTCAAACACGAAGTTGCTGTTGGTAAGAATATAAAGCTAACAAGAAATATAATATGGGTTAATCTATCACCATGAAGTGGCAGATTTAATTCCCTTTAAAAACTAAAACCAAATCTAAAAATGTAACTTTTGGATTCAAAAAAGTTTTTTTTAATCAATTCCTTCCAGGCTTGCAGACAAACTCCAAAGGCAATGAAATCTGTCTGCAGCACTACAGCCAAATTATAGTAGTTAATCATCCATTTAAAGACTTGTAGCAAAAACACAGTGTCAAGAACTAAGAGGACTATTTTGTGTTGATTGCCCTAGTAGAAGAGTACTGCAGAGCACCTTGTAGTAGCCTTTTAATTTAATTCTTTCATCTATTTGAAGTTTATCCTGAAATACAGACATTACATTATAAAAACTCTGGTAGAAATCTTCCCATTACATGTCCTTGGGTCTGTACAGGATACTTTTTTGTTTGGAGTTCATTGACACAAGCCTAAATCAGAGTTCAGTCACCATAGGTTGTCAAAATCATTGTGTTCTAAGATCCACTACTTCACTCTTAATCCTTGCCAAGCATCATGGGTAAACATGGTATTTGCTGGAAGGGGTGATTGAATAAGTTGGGAGAAGAGCAAGGCAAATGCATAACAATAATGGGGCATGACCCACAGACCCACATTCTTGTTCTCAAGGTGTTCCTGGGATTTATTTTTCCCATTGCAGACCTACTGAATATGAAATATGGCAATCTGCGTTAATCAGGTGATCTTCTTGTAGGCTAAAGCTTGAGGACATCTAAGTGGACCACTAGAGACAGCAGCTTAAAATTTAAAAGATACTATTTTTAATTTCCAGGGAGTTTTAAAAATTTCATGGAAAATGGAATTAAGAGATAAGTCTATTTTGGTGCAATAAATCTTAAAATCCGTGCATATGAGGGGTCTTCAAAAAGTTCAAGGAAAATGGATATTATGAAAACTATACATGAATTTCAAATGTTTTATATTAAAATAACCTTTTCTTTTTATATTTAAAAATATTTATTTACTTTCAAAAATATTAACAATTTCTGATTAACAGTAATTGTACACAGTTATAGGGTACTATGTAACATTTCAATACATGAATATGATGTACACTGATCAAAGCAGCATAATCAACATTTCCCCTTCTATGTCATTATTTTATCTGTAGAGGCTTGGATCTCTTCTCTTCTGTTTGCTCAGAAAATATATAACAGGTTATTATGAACTATAGTCACTCTATTACTATATACCAGGAACTTCTTCCTTCTATCTAACTTTATCTCCCACTTCAGCTTCTAGTAATTACAATTTAAATTCAGATTGAGCTTTGTTAGCTTCAACACGAGGGAGTATGTGTGGTATTTCTATGTCTAGCTAATTTCACTTAGCATAATGTCCTCCAGATCCATACATTTGGCTGCAAATGACAAGATTTCATTCTTTGTTACAGCTGAATAATATTCCATTGTATATAAATACAACATTTTCCTTGACCTTTCATCTGATGATGGACATCTTTGTTGATTCCATATCTTGGCTATTGTGAATAGTACTGTCATAAACAGGGCAATGCAGCTAACTCTTGGATATAATGATTTCATATCTTTTGGAAATATACCCAGTAGAGAGATTGCTGAATCATATGGTAGTTTCATTTCTAGTTTTTAAAGTATTCTTTGCACTGCTTTCCATAATGTCTGTACTATTTACTTTGCACTGATTGTGTATGAGCGTTCCCCTTTTTCCATTTCCTCATCAGCTACTGTTATTTTTGCCTTTTTGATAACAGCCATTTTAACTGGAGTAAGGTGATACCAACTTGTGGTTTGAATTTTCATTTTTGTGGTAGCTAATGATATTGAGCATTTTTTCATATATTTGTTGGCTATTTGTATTTCTTCTTCTGAGAAATATCTACTCTGGTCCTTTTGCCTACTGGATTGGTTGGTTATGTGTTACTAAGTTTTGAGTTTTTTCTTTTTTAAAGTTTCTTACAAATT
This sequence comes from Oryctolagus cuniculus, assembly GCF_964237555.1. Lineage (NCBI taxonomy): Eukaryota > Metazoa > Chordata > Mammalia > Lagomorpha > Leporidae > Oryctolagus > Oryctolagus cuniculus. The sequence goes on along the minus strand of NC_091439.1, from coordinate 51,407,142 downwards.
CTATATAGTAATCCTTTGTAGGAGAAGTAGCTTGCAGGTATTTTCTTCCATTCTGTTATTTGGTTGTCTATTCATGCTATTGTTTGTCTCCTTTGCCATGTAGAAGCACCTTATTTTACATATATATATATATATATATTCATTTTCTCAGCACATATATATTATGTTTATATTCATTTTTCTCAGAACAACTTATTGAAGAGAATACCCTTTCTCCAATGTTATGTTTTTGGCACTTACATAAAAAATCAGTTGTGTTACATTAATCTATGTGTCAGTTTTCTAAAAATTCATTTTATTTGAAAGAAAGAGAATATATATTGGTGGGCAATTAGATAAGATATGGAAAAGCTGAGAGTTGAACCAAGCCCTCTGATGTGGGATGTGGGTACCACAAGTGTCAGTCTAGCAATTCTATATGAAATGTAGGGATATTTTTCTACTTCTGTAAATAAAGTACTCTTGTATAACAATACTATCTGCTATATGTTTATGTGCTTTCAAAACACATATGCTGAAATACTAATCTCCAACATGATGGTGTTAGGAAGTGTGGCCTTTAGTAGGATATAGGCATCACAATGGGATTAGTGTCTTTACCTGTAAAACAGACCTTAGAGAACTCTCATCCCTTCTACCAAGTGAGTACATAAAGAGAAGACAGTTGTCTATGAATAGAGAAGCAGGCCCTCAAAGACACCAAATTTACGAGGACCTTGATTTTGAATTTTCCAGCCTCCACAAATGTGAGAAATATTTTGTTGTTGTTTAAACCACCCAAAAAAAATTTTTTGTTGTTGTTATAGCAGCCCAAACGGAGTACTAAACTGTTGTATTACAAAATATGCTTTGAAAACATGACTCCTTACCACATGCCCACATATCCACTGGCTTTCCATAAGGATCTTTACGTAAAACTTCTGGAGAAAGATATCCAGGTGTCCCAGCAAAACCTAGAGAAAACAAATGTTAATAGAGTTGACTTGACAGAACCATAAGAAATGGAAAACTAAGAAAACATTTTTGTGCCACTTTATCTGGTGATGTGTATCAAAACAGTAAAGATTCTCAGAGTACTAGAATAGTGTAGACTAGTTTTATTGTATTGCAAAATCAATGCTAATCTGTTTTGCCTTGTAGCTTATTTTTAAAAAAATATCAATTTATCCAGGTATGGGGTCCAATTTACTGTGCTGCATAGTCATTTTGTATACTGAAGACTTGTTTTGGTTAGCAGTTTTTATTGTCACTACTTATACTGAAGCTAAACTAAAACTGGAAAGAGGTAAGCAAAAAATTAAAGATGGAGTTATTCATGCTAAACATGATAGTTATTATATGTAAATATTTATTATGAAAATGAAACACCTATAAATTGGAAGGGCCCAAAACATAGATCTGAAGAACACATTTGAAGCAAATATTCAATAAATATTTTTGAAAGTGGGAAGTCTATTGGGGGTAAGACTAAGAGTGGTGAGTGGGATTAAAAGTAACTGCAGGACTGAGCAGGAAGAGATGAACCCCCATATCAATCAAAGAGTTCACAGTGTACTAATAAATAATCCTTGGGTACTTGTAACTGGAAGCTAAAGAGAAGACTCTGGATCATTTACTGAATCCCCAATGAACACCAATAAGCTAGATTTCCAAACTTAAGATGAAGATGCGATAAGAAAAGCTAAATGGCAAAATGAAATCATATATAAACCACAGCAGAATGCAATAAAGTATACTGATGTAACAATTAACATAGAACTAGAATCTAAATGAGATATTTCTTAGTTCTGAATATAATAGTTTTTCAAATAAAAACATTTATTCTAGAAATACCAAAACTACTATTCTTACTCGAAAGTTTTCTTTAAAAGCACAAAAATCCAGAAGCAATTTTTAAGAGGATATGTAATCAGGGATTGCTCTGGTCACAAATCACTGATGAGGCACACTGTACATTGTTGGGATATAAAATGTCCAAGAGAGGAAATTCTTTTCCATGATTTCTGTGAAAAAGTTATGATCATATGAAGTAAAAAGCAGTATTTCAAGAGGTTATGCTTTATATAACATAAATTAGAAAATTAGGCAAGGTGGGGGCCAAAACTGTGGTGCAGAGGGTTAAGCCACCACTCGCGAAATAGGCATCCCATATCAGAGTGCCAGTTCAAGTCTAGGCTGTTCTCTTTGAGATACAGCTTGAGATTAGATCCTGCTAATGCTCCTAGGAAGGCAGTAGAAGATGGCCCGAATGGAAGCTAGAATGGAGTTCTTGGATCCTGGCCTTGGCCTGACCCAAACTTGGCTCCTGTGACCATTTTAGGAGTGAACTAGATGATGGAAGATGTCTCTCTCTCCCTGACACTTTGTTTTTCAAATAAATAAATAAAATAAAGCTTAAAAAAAGAAAATGAGGCAAAAATTTGAACTCAATCTTTTTCAAATGATATATATATTTCAAATTATACAATATATATTTCAAATTATATAATATATATATACAGTTATGTGTGTGTATATATATATATACATATATATATATATATATATATATTCCACTCATTTTCATACCTATATTTTCCTTTCAGTGTTTTAGAGGAAGATGGAGTGGACATTGAGAAGGGATTCAAAGAAAAACCTGGATGTTGTAGCTTAAGCTTTACTCAGATCATCACTAACCTACCTCTACTTCAAATTTTATTTGAAAGAAATGTTTGATTGGTAGTTGTGAGGTAAAAAGAATTACTGAGCCATTATGATTGGTTTTACTGCCTAGAGTTTAAGAATTACCTGAAAGTCTGATGTGGAGTTAGTTAGCTCCAAGGTAGGGAGGGATGAATACAGTTATTTGGAAGAGCTTCCCAGAGTTTGTAGGATACTGCACATGCCTTCCTTCTTCTTCTTTTTTTTTTTTTTAAGATTTATTTTATTTATTTGAAAGACAGAGTTACAGAAAGAGAGAGAGAGATGTCTTCCATCCGATGGTTCACTCCCCAGATGGCCACAAAGGCCGGAGCTGTGCTGATGTGAAGCCAGGAGCCAGGAGCTTCTTCCGGGTCTTCCACGTGGGTGCAGGCGCCCAAGAACTTGGGTAATCTTCTACTGCTATCCCAGGCCATACCAGAGAGCTGGATTGGAAGAGGAGCAGCCGGGACTAGAACCAGCGCCCGTATGGGATGCCAGTGCTTCAAGCCAGGGTGTTAACCAACTGAGCCACAGCGCCACCCCTCCTTCTTTCTTTTTAATTAATTAATTAATTTGAAAGGCAGAGTTACACAGAGGCAGAGGCAGAGGCAGAGAGAGAGGTCTTCTATCTGCTGGTTTGCTCCTCAAATGGCCACAACAGCTGGAGCTGGGCCAATCCAAAGCCAAGAGCCTGGAGCTTCTTCCCTGTCTCCCACATGGGTTCAGGGGCCCAAAGACTTGGGCCATCTTGCACTGCTTTCCCAGGCCAAAGCAGAGAGTTGGATCAGAAGTGGAGCAGCTGGGACCTGAACCAGTGCCCATAAGAGATGCTGGCACTGCAGGTGGTAGCTTTACCCACTACACCACAGCACTGGCCCCTAACACATGTTCTTTCCATTCCTATCATCCCTCTCTAATTCCTCCCATGATGAGACACAGAAATACAGAATCTAAAGAGAGGCTGCTGTCCACATCCAGATCAAAGTCAGTGTGTCAAGACCCTTTGCCAGAATCAGTTGGTTCCTCCCTATTCATCCAGTATCATTTCATTTTTTTCTAAGCACTAGACTGACGAGTTTTTAAGACTCTTAATTATGGACTTCTCATTCTCACCCTTGATGTTACTTTCCTTCCTGTAAATCCTCAATTTTTTTCACTACATTTTCTGTAACAGAGAGTAGCTTCAAATTATTTCCATCTCAGAGCTCTCTTTAGTTATAGAAAGTCCTCAGTGATCCACTTGTAGTGTAAATTTCAACTATTATTTTATCTACAATGTATACTCTCCTCTGTAAAATTAGCAAACTTTAATATATTTCTTAAATGACTTAGAATATATGACCAAGAATAGGAAATGCTAATGACATTTTCCCTAGGGAACACAGGGAAGTAATTTATTATGTGAGGAAGAAATCAACAGATCATTTTAAAAGTGAATTATTATAAAACCTCTTCTGCAGAATAAAATGTGAAGAAAACATCATTCTCATTCTCATTTAGTGCAATGATCACTTGAGTGGTTAGCGGGGTCCTTATCTCTAAGAATACTGAAGCATATATCCAAATGCATGGACGTTAGGAAATAATGTACTATGAAGTGTGACCTCATGAGTACAGAAATACTGGGGATAAAACAGATAAGGACTTTAGAGGGAGATTAAACCTAAGAATGTTGTATTATTTTGATTGATGCTATCAATAAGGGAAATTAATGAGATTTTTCTCATCTTTAGGAATATTATGTTTCTTGTTCTGAAAAACCAATAGGAATACCAAAATAGATAAAGAGAAAACAGAATTACTTACTGTTAAAAATGTATCCACTGCAACATAATATTAAAAAAAAACTTAATATTTTAAATCTTAATATTTTAAATAAGAAACATAATAGCAACCACACAAACTAGTTCTTCCATGAAGGAAGAGTGTGATTCTTACGTTTTTTCATTTTCCCAACAGCAAGGAAATGCTAGGAATACATTGAAAAGTGTACTTTCAGTTCCATAGGAGAAACAGGCTACACTTGATATTTCTGTTCAGTAAATTTTCTAATATACCTGGCAGTATAGCCAAGAGAAATTTAGTATATCATACACAAGAGAAATTTAGTAAGCCACACACTTCTTTTGACGACCATGAGGATTTACTTGAACTTAAGAGAAGAAAAAGAAACAAAAAAGGGCGTACATATTCTCTTAACATAAAAATGAGGTTTAAACACACTTTCAAAAGGCCAAATTTCCTTAGAAATTAAGATACAACTTTATTTTTTCTTTTTGGCAGGCAGAGTGGACAGTGTGAGAGAGAGACAAAGAGAAAGGTCTTCCTTTTCCATTGGTTCACCCCCCAATGGCCACTGAGACCAGCACACCGCCAGGAGCCAGGTGCTTCCTCCTGGTCTCCCATGCAGGTGCAGGGCCCAAGGACTTGGGCCATCCTCCACTGCACTCCTAGGCCACAGCAGAGAGCTGGACTGGAAGAGGAGCAACTGGGACAGAATCCGGAGCCCTGACTGAGACTAGAACCCGGTGTGCCGGCGCCGCAGGAGGAGGATTAGCCTATTGAGCTGCGGCGCTAGCCCAAGATACAACTTTTAAAGCAATCATTTTAACAGGTCCCTGAAAAGAATTTCACTGTTGATAGCACCACACTGATGAAGAAATGGGAATTTTACTGTTGATCCATCAGTTCTAAAAACTTAGTGTGTATCTTTTATACTGTAGTCACATTCCTAGGGAAGGTTTCACTTACAAAGAGGATAATGACCTCACAGAGTTAAAGTGACCTGCTCAAGGTCATACAGCTATTAAGACTCACAGCCAGGATATAAGTTTAGGTATTCTCTTTCAAAATAGAATTGCTTTCCCCTACACACAATCCTGCCCTCCAAATACCTGTGATCTAACAGAGGAGATGAACAGAGCTCAAAGATAAGAGATTAAGGGAGCTCAACTCCGACACTCTTGTAATCCTCAAGCCAAGTTGCTGATGTTAAATTTGAACCTCAGGTCTGATCACAGAAGTTTCCATATTATTCCTGATATCAGTCATCATCTTGTACCCAGTTCTGGCAGTTGTATGCCTGGGTCTACATCCCTATGTTGCTTTCCTCAAGTATTGTAAAATACCTCAAGTATCTCATAAAGTGGGGTCCTGCTTTACTCTTGGCAGGACTACAGTCCTGTCTATCCTATGTCTGGGATTTTTATTTCTTTTAAACAGATTCCCATTGAGTTCAGAGTCTGCTCTGCAAGTTATCTAGAAGTTTCTAGTTCCTATACTGGCATACTCCTTAGTTCAGGCTATCATTATACTTTTTTTTTTATTTGACAAGTAGAGTTATAGACAGTGAGAGAGAGACAGAGAGAAAGGTCTTCCTTCCATTGGCTCACTCCCCAGATGGCTGCCATGGCCAGTGCTGCGCTGATCTGAAGCCAGGAGCCAGGTGCTTCCTCCTGGTCTCCCATGTGGGTACAGGAGCCCAAGCAATTGGGCCATCCTCCACTGTCCTCCCTGGCCACAGCAGAGAGCTGGACTGGAAGAGGAGCAACCGGGACTAGAACCCGGCGCCCATATGGGATGCCAGAGCCGCAGGCGGAATATTAACCAAGTGAGCCATGGCGCTGGCCCTATCATTATATTAATATGAACAACTACATTAGCCTGACTGGGTCCTTGGGTTTAGGTAAAATATCCCTAAATCATCTTCCACAGTACTACAGAAATCATTATATAGCATAAAACCAGTTATTTCCTTTCCACTAAAATTTTTTCACCAGATCTTCAAAATCTCTAGATAAAAGCCAAGCCCCTCAATACAATTTATAATTCCTTCTCACCTCATTGACTACCACTCACTCCAGTATATTTTTTCATAGTTATATCAAACTTCTTGTTATTCCTGAGACAGAAAAAAATAGCTGTATGCCTGAGCCTTTGCATATGTTGGAATGTCTGAATCTCCTCGCATTCTCATGGACAACTTTTCATTATTCCCTTACGTAACCACTGGTATTACCTCAATCATTGGGACTTTTTTCCAGAGGCAAAATTTGATACTTCTGCTCTTGTGTTCCTGTTGCACTTTTTAAGTCAACGTTAAGGCACTCCCACCCTGCACAGTCACGTGTTATTGGCATGAAAGCCTTGAGGGACAGAATCTTCTGTATCATGTGTGTGCCTCCATTGGTTTGTTCTTCCCATCTCTGCACTAACCTCACTACTTCCTTTTGAACTCCTAAATCCTGTTATTGTATTTTCTGTATCAGTGTCAATCATACTCTTTCCCAGGACAGAGAACACAATAATCCAGCCTATAGTGCCTCGGCCTACTGAGAATTTTGAACTGAAGGAAAGGAGCAAGATCTTTCTGACCTTCTCCTGTCCGACTTTTTCCTACTCTGCATTCTTCTGCAAGTTGGGCCATAGAAACCAGAGTCCTTCTCCCTTCAAATCAGCCATAAAACCTAGAAATATTCTATCCTTCCACCACCTGGCTGTAAAGAAATTCTCTGACCTACCTTATATAGATCCTAGGACCCACCTTCCAGAAAGGGTCCTATTCCACACTGAGGAGCAGGGAATGCCACATAGAGAGACCAAGAACCATTTGAACAGACAGCCCTTGGTGGATTCAGTTGATGACGACTGTATCATATCCTTGTTGTCCACTCACATTTCTACATGATTGTCCATTTTTCATCCAACCAAGTCATAAAAAATAGATTCCCTTGAGTCTTTGGGTCTTTATTTCTGAAGGCTCCCATGCCACCTAAGACTTTGATTACTCTTTTATACTTTTCTCTTGTTAACCTGTCTTTTATTAGAGGAGTGTTGGCTATATTCATGATGGGTGAGGAAAGGGGTCACATCTCTGTCCCTGCATAAGCAGAGATTTCATCATATTGAAATTTCAAATTGATCAGAAATAAAGGAAAACTAGTGCACTGACAAAATAGAAGTTATTTAAGATAAAATACACATATATAAATATATGCTTTATAATATTAATGTTATTAATTATATATTAGTATAATATAATACTTTGTATTTCTTGAGTACTTACTATTTACATAGCAGTTTTCGGTATCACATGAGTTTTTATTTGACCATTCAACTTTCTCTCAAATTAAAAGTACTCCTTGAATATTGAAGTCTTATTATCAGTAGTACAGGATCAATTTTCTCATCAATGCTTTAAAAGAAATACGTCTTTCCTCTCCCATTAATACTTTTTCTTAAACTCTAATGTCAGGTACAAAATCTTAAGATCTAATATCTCCAAATTAAACAAGTTGTTGGGATACATTCCCATTTGTTTTGCTTGGGACAAACCAGAAGACCATAAGAGGCATAAAGGAGAGAAAGGCCCTACTCACCAAACCATGCCTGCTGGTCTCCTTGTACTTCTATGGCTAAGCCAAAGTCTGCCAGTTTCACAGCTGCTCCCTTGGATTTGCTAGCTAAAAGCAAATTCTCAGGCTTTATTTAGAAAGAAAAAAAAAAAGAGAGGCTAGAGTGAGAATCTATTTTAAGTGACTATTCAAAACTAACAACATTTTATAAGAATAAGGAGGAAAAAAAAGTCATGCACTGTCGTCTCTCCCGGAGACTGTCATTCCTAAATCCCAGGGAAAATATGGTTAGAGAATGAATAAAAACAGTCATGTGTGCAGGCTTCAGACAGATGCATAAATGAAATGGAGAGATACTGGGTAAAAGGGATAATGTAATTGGGGAAAGATTAAATGAATGAGAGCACCTGTCTTGACCTGCTCACATGCTTTTAAAGACCACTTGAGGTCCAGATTTGGACATGGACATTGACTTAAGCCTAACAGAGCACAAAGATTTTAAGCAGAAGGAAAATTGGCAAAATGATAATGAGAGTTGGGCCAATCTACAGACATTTGGCAAAAGAACTGTGTAAATTAAATAATAGCTCACTTCAAAAGTTTGGACCCAAATGTAGTGATTTTTGATGCTTTAGTGTTTCCAAACAATTTCTGTAGAAATTTTGGAGAGTTAGTCTGAATGATGTACTAAATTTGCTGTCTTTAAGAATCTGTTTATTCTTAAAGGCACAAAGAGTATACTACTATTTGCCAAATGCTATAGATAGCTTTTTCGTTATGCCAGTTTTTTAAAACATAAATTACATTTCTTCAAAATGTGATTCAAAAACGTTCCTAATATTTAATTCTATAATATCAAAATTCCACAAGATATAGTTCTATTTTATAGGGTATTTATCATTACTTAAGGACTGATAATTCAGTTTTGGAATAAGGCTGTGTCTATACCACTGTTTCCCATCCAGCACATCAAGAAACATTGGTACTGTGAAAATAAGCACCAGGGCAAAGGCTTCAATTTCCCTGGACCCTCTTTGTGGATTTTAAGGAATGAAGGCAGATAGTCAGGAAAAGGAGGCTGATTACTGTATACAATAGAATCTATACAGCCCCAGCTATCAGGATGAACATATGGTTAAATTGGCATATATATCAGAGGGTGGGTCAAAGACTTCTTAACTTGGAATAAAAACCAGAAAATTTAGAGCTATGTCTCAGACTGAAAAGAGCTGGGAAACAATGGACTCTACAAGTGCCAAAACAACTAAAATTTCAGCCAAATTTGTTTTATTTGTTGACAAACAAGTAATTTTGAATTATTTCATCAAATTGACTACTTTTTTTCTTATTGAATTAGTCAATTCAGTTGTTTGTTTTGACCTTGTGTAAAACACAGCCTGACCCAGTATTTAATTTGTTGATTAAGCCAGCCATGCAAATTAGCAAAAACCCATAACCAGAACTCGAAGAAATTTTGTTAAATCTGCAAGAAATTAGAGTGTGGGGAAGTAAGTTTTAATCAAGTACCAGACTCTTCTTCAGGCTATTGCTTCTCACTGCCATCAGATTCATTGCTATTATGACAACTGGTGAATGTGATGAAACATTTGTAATTTTGTAGGGTTCATGGGGTTTCTGAACTGCCTCAGCCCTAAAAACACAATTCAGTTGGAATCTGGGATGAAGATATCTCAAGAATACAAAAGATATTCATGCCGAAATAACTTTATTAAGAGTTAACATTTGAAATTATTTGGAACCGTTGTTAACTCTCAATATACTATAGTATCTAATTATATTAATTATTTGTATTTGACATTTGATTCTCACAACTAAAATTTATGGCTCACTATGTTCATGCATTTTCCGATTTAATTGGGAAGTGATTTCCAACTGCTATATTAGGGATTAAATATTTGGAAAATCTACATCAAAATGTAAGCAATAGTTAATTCTATTTTTTCCTGAGCTTCACATGAGAATGCACTGGGGTTTCAGAGATCTCTGCTAATTCACTTATGTCCCAATTTATCAATCATAGACTCATTCAAGGAAGAGTTCTAATCACTGAGAAATCACTGTCATTTTAGGACTTTTACATCAAGTGATATTGAAATTTGTTGAGCAAATGACAGATCATGAGTGAATTAGCTTTTTAAAATTCATTGTGCTTTTACTCTTATCACTAAATCAAAAAGGTTCTGGGCAATGCTGTGTGCATTATGCCCTTAAACACCAAGGATCTGCCATTTCAGAAGAAAAGGAACACCTCAGAGATTCATCATGCATGACCTCTGAGTGACTGAGGCAAATATTCAAAACTAGAGCTGCTCTAAAGACCTCACTGTAGGGCCTTGTGAGTCACCAGGAAAATAACAGGTCCATTTGGTCTTTGTTTCACTATTCCCATGAAGACTGTTCAGCTGCAGTTATGTTACAGGAAGAGGTAGGTGTATTTCAAAGTGATTGTATAGATCTATAAATTAAGAGCACTAGAATAGCTTCATGCTGATGTATGCCTTCTAAGTAATTATGGAATATAGACTGAAAAGTGATGATGATTATTTGCTTTGTTAAAGGATATTTTGCTTCTTAATGTTTTCTCACAAGACTGATTTAAATGGCCAACTACAATGAAACATTAAATATATTACACAAATTCCATTTCTATATATCCCTTTGAAATGTGTTACTTTGAATAATAATGTCAGACCCTGCAAAGGTATGGGAGGCTTAATCACAAAGAATTTCTAAAGCAACATTTTAACCAGGACAGGCACATTTATTCTAAGCTTCTGGAATCACTACCACATATAAAACCTCCAACTTAAAAATGCATGCACTAAAAATGTTCATTTCCAAGTAGGTTAGTTCAAATTCTGAATGTTTACAGGAAGAAAGATAATTTGTGGTTATATTCCACCAAAGGAGAAAGAGTAGACTCCTAAGCAGTGGCTACCTCCTTAGGAAGGATCACCACTACATGCTTATTTGCTACTGTTTCACTAATTCAACTTGCTTAGAAAGGTGAGAAACATGGACTTCCAGTGCAGCTACAGTTGATTAGGGGGCATAGAGAAATATGAAGCATAGTGATTTAAAAAATGTGAAAATTTGGGTTTATGTCCTGGCTCTATATGGACTTAGGCCACTTACAGATTGTAGGAGGTAATTAATTAGTTTTTTCATCTCTCAAATGAAGTATTAGGCTATTAATTTCTATCTTGTGTTAGTACCTAAAATTCAGTGGGATTTTATCACATGAGCTCTGTTCTCTGTAGGGATAATATACAAATTAGTGATTGGCTATTACATTCCAGTGCAGCTGGCCATTTCAATATGCAGAATACTTAATATTTGTAATGGATGTTCATGACTTGAGAAATGTCTGTATGAATGAAGTCAACTTACATGCAATCTCTTATGTTAGTCCTTACATATTTAAATTAACTCTAAAGTTTTACAAAGCAATCACTTTTTAGGTTAGCTTTTAAATAGATTCTATTGATATTCTCACACAAAAGTTCCTCTCCCACCCCACTGCTTCCTAATGATGCAGGATTTTCCATGACATCTGGTCTCAGTGTCAACAACCATTTATAGCACATCAGCTGTAATGAGCAACAACTGTTTGTGAGTTTTATTCTGTACTTCCATATGGATACAATGGCAAGTTTTTCAATATGACTCAAGATTTTCTAGAAATTGTTCAATGTTTGAAATTACTGAGGCAGGCTGCCGGAGTCATTTTAGAATTGGAAGAGAAATAAAGGTAAAATACCCCTCATTTTCTAAATAATGTAGGGAAGTCCAAATAAATGAAGTAAATATTTGAAATCAAGTTTCTCTTTTAAAGAAGTGACACTGGGGGCCATCGCAGTTGGTTAACGCCCTGGCCTGAAGCACTGGCATCCCATATGGGCGCCGGTTCTAGTCCCGGCTGCTTCTCTTCCAATCCAGCTCTCTGCTATGGCCTGGAAAAGCAGTGGAAGATGGCCCAAGTCCTTGGGCCCCTGCACCCACGTGGGAGACTCAGAAGAAGCTCCTGGCTCCTGGCTTCAGATCAGCACAGCTCCAGCCATTGGGGCCAATTGGGGAGTGAACCATTGAATGGAAGACCCCCCCCCACCCCCACCTCGAACTCTCTTCTCTGTGTGTAACTCTGACTTTCAAATAAATGGATAAATCTAAAAAAAAAAAAAAAAAAAAAAGAAGTGATACTGAGGGAAACTTTTCAATGGTACACAATATGTTCATTTCAAAAGGTAATCCATTCAGAAGGTACTTTCAGAAGACTCTGAAATATCCAAAAATATTTACTATCCATATCCAAATAAAATAGGGGGGGAAATTCATAAAAAAGACAAAAAATAGTTTTCATCTTGCTTCTCTAATTAGCATGATCTTGACTAAGGAACATATTTAGCAAAGGTGATGATCATCTTCAGCATTAGTCATACCATCGATTTATCTGGGTACAAATATGGTAATTTGCCAATCAATAAGACTCAACCAGTCTTATAAATATGAACCATATACTTCTCTCTTATGCTTCCTTCTCTTTTAAATATTGAAAAGCAGTTATTATTTTTATTATTCTATATTATTTGATTCTTATATTCCCTTGGCTATTATTTTTAAGGAGTAAAAATTATCTTCTAAAATTCAAAAATCTCACTAATTCAACAGGAAGTTACCTATTCAATGCTTTGGTGTGTTTTATATTATTTTTCCTTTGCCTAAGAAGGTGGAACAAAGCTCCCAGGAATTAATGAAATGGAATTTTGGCATTAATTGATTAACTTTAACATAAAACTCACTTCTTTCATTCATGTGCATGGCAAAAATGACTGTAGCTTTATTTTTAATGAATGCCTGGATGCATGTTCTTTTTTTTTCCTTTAAAGATTTATTTGGAAGTCAGAGTTAAGAGAAGGCCCCAAATAGCTGCAGCAGGCAAGGCTGGACCACGTTGAGGCCAGGAGCCAGGAGCTTCTTCCAGGTCTCCCATGTGGGTAGCAGTGGTTCAGTTACTTGGACCATCCTCTGCTGCTTTTTCCAGGCCATTTACAGGGAGCTTGATTAGATGTGGAGCAGCTGGGACATGAACCAACACCCATATGTGATGCTAGGAGTGGTAGCTTTACCTGGTATTCCACAATGCTGGCCCTGAATATCATGTGCAAGTATGAAGTACTGTTTCTACTGCCATGCCTATATGAGTCTATAAGACTCACTCTGTATTCCATTCCTATGCAGCATAGGAATGCAACAAGTCCATAAGACTCACTCTGTATTCCATTCCTATTGTATCAGCACACACTGTTGGGAAGACTGAAAGAACCAAAGTGACATTCCAATACCCCTGTGCCAATTATTTGTTTCTCCACTGCCTGATACACTCCAGATACTCAATAAGGAAACACTACAATGCCTAAATGAATTATTGAATTTTTATATGCATAATTTATATCTAAAAGGCCTACACATACATTATTTTCAAATGCTATATCTTATAAACTTTTATCTAAACATGGTTGTGTGTCTGGAGTCTTATATATCCATACTGCTGTTTATGAAGTCATTTAGTAACCATTTCCTTTACATGAACTGAAGAAATCTTACTTTATGTTAGTTATTTGAAAAAGCATGATTATAGAGATGTCCCCTTTTAGTGATTTATGCCAACTGATTCACAGAAATTATAATCTTTAGAGTCCTAAATGAAAGAACACATCTGACTTGATATTCCTTGATTTCTTGTGACATCAGGAATTATCACTTGTCATCGAGGCCTCTCTTTGACCTAATATTCCTCTGAAGGCAGTACGTGTCTGAAGTACTTCTTCTTTTCTGAGGGACATATTACAAATACAATTCCCACACACTTCAAAATTCTTTTAAAAATGATTTTAAAAATGATGTAAAAATAGATAGGCTGTAAGATTCCATGCACACAAGGTCTGTTCCAGTTTTGCTCCTTAATATGTGTCCACAGCTAAGAGAGTGCCTTAGTAGCTGATCAAGAAATGTTTGATGAATGTTTGTTCTTTTTCTTTTTATGCCTGAACTTTAAACCATCAGTTCACAAATATCCGACACCAAGTTAACAGCATGCTGCTCCTTATAAACATTCTATTTTTAAGGAATCCAAAGTGATTGTCTTGTTGGGCCTAAATTAAAGGTGGCAAATGCATTTCATTCTTCTCTTTGCTTCATTTTCCAAAGGCTGTAGCCAACACCAGCTCGTTGGTTTTCTAAATGGAAATTTTTACTTCACATACTCTAGTGGTAAATTTTGTTGCCCCTCCCACACCACATTATGTCTAATTATTTTATTTATCCCTAATGATACAGATTTTGTAAATCTCTGGACAATATGTAAGACTATTTTAATCTTTCACTAAACTTAGAATCTTTTTTTGCTAAATAAGTCTTAATGCTGCTAGCAAACTGTTTTTCCATCACTGTTTTGACCTATCCTTTGTTCTCTGTAAAATGTTTTTAATTCATCTAACTAACTGAATAGAGCACTGTGATTAAGCACGCAGACTTGGAACCAAATTGCTGGGACACAAATCATATCTTACCAGCTGAGTCACCTTGAATAAATTGTTTTACTTGTGATTGCTAAACTGTCCTTTATATGAAGTAAGTATGATTATAGCATCTTTCTCACAAAGCTGTATAATGCAGTTCAGGGTACAGGATAACTGCTTCATAAATGGCAGTTATTACCATTTTTATTCTTAAGGTCCTGCTTTGATCCAAATCCTCTCAAAGACCAAGTCCTATCTCTGAAGTTTGTTAGCACTGGCAGGTATCCCTGATAACACTGGATCTATACCAATTGGCTTGCCACTGGATGTATCTCAGACAAAGGACTGTGTCCATGTATTCACCAGGTACCACCTGGTGCTGACTGATGTAGTTCCTTTATGCTGCTATCCCACTCCCCTGATCCTTTACTTCTCTCTTGTTTTGGGGACATTGTCAGATTGCATGCTGAGCCTCAACACTGTTTCTAGGTTCGGCTAATTTTCCATCTGTTGCGAGTCCCAAAGAGTGGCAATTATTCAAATAGTGATCTTTATTCTGAAGATATACTTATCCTCTTTATGTTTTTCAAATATTAATGAATATAATCGGTAGCTTATTTTTATTCAGTGTTGCTTTTCATATTATAAATTTGCTTTTGGTTGAAACTCATTGGTTTCTAAATTGAAGGAAATAGCTACAAGTATTTGGTAGCTACCAAGTCCTGGGGTAGGTGGTGTGGATTTACACACTGTGTTAAACAGCTGCTGTTCCAGAGAGAGCTTACAAACAAATTGTATGGCACTCATATGTTCATAAACTTTTTTGTTAATGATTATTAAATTAACATTCCTCATGTTTTGCTCTCACTGATGTGGACCAGCTAAGCTACGTGCAGTAATCATCTGAACTGTACATAAATGAACACGTGAATTGGGATATGGAAACAAAATATGGGAGCCGGCGCCGCGGCTCAATAGGCTAATCCTCTGCCTACCGGCGCCGGCACTACAGGTTCTAGTCCCAGTCGGGGTGCCGGATTCTGTCCCGGTTGCCCCTCTTCCAGGCCAGCTCTCTGCTGTGGCCAGGGAGTGCAGTGGAGGATGGCCCGGGTACTTGGGCCCTGCACCCGCATGGAAGACCAGGAGAAGCACCTGGCTCCTGGTTTCGGATCAGTGCAATGCGCCAGCCACAATGCGCCTACCGCAGTGGCCACTGGAGGGTGAACCAATGGCAAAAAGGAAGACCTTTCAGTCTCTCTCTCTCTCTCTCACTGTCCACTCTGCCTGTCAAAGATAAAAAAAAAATATGGGAAAGTAGAACAGTAAGAGCAGCATTTTTGTTTAAACTCTAATAATGAGAAATTTCACCAGTTGATCTTTTTCATTTTGCTATATTGGTATATATGATATTACAAATTATTTCTCAGACTACACAAGTACATCTTGGGTGTAAAAGGCACAAAAAACAGCTAGCAATTTGGCACACTCAAGCTGTACATAAACTGTCTCTAATACCCAAGTTTTAGGCTCTCTTAGTACATTTATGAATCGGCCTACTGAACCAAGCACTGAAAATGAGACTCAGTTGAAGTCTATCTCAATCAGCAATTTGATGGAAACTAGGACATCAGAGAAATTATAACAAGCTCTCTCAAAAGTTCATCTCTGCCCTTTTTTCAAGATCAGAATAAGAATGGAGAGCAAAAATACTTTCCCCTCTTGGGGGCAATCTGATGGGTAATGCTACAGTTTATTTCCTTTGGTAGTAAGTCTCCCTAGAAGTCAGCTGCCTGAGTTTTTAACTAGTGACTTTAGCTTATATGCCAAAGGAAAAAAATATTTTTCTTATAGTCCATGTCCTAGGTCCAGTGCCATCTCTGATTAAAATTCCAGTATTGGGGCCAGTGCTGTGGTGTAGTGAGTAAAGCCGCTTCCTGCAGTGCCGACATCCAGTATGGGTGCCGGTTCAAGTCCCACTTGCTCCACTTCTAATCCAGCTCTCTGTTATGGCCAGGGAAAGCAGTAGAACATGACCCAAGTCCTAGGGCTCCTGCACCTACATGGGAGACCCAGAAAAAGCTCCTGGCTCCTGGCTTCAGATTGGCCTGGCTCTGGCCGTTGTGGTCGTTGCAGGAGTGAATCAGCGGATAGAAGATCTCTCTCTCTCTCTCTCTCTCTCTCTGCCTCTCTGCAACTCTGCCTTTCAAATAAATAATTAAATCTCCAAAAAAAATTCCAGTATTTGAAAGGCTCAGCTGAGTCCAGAAACTTAAAGAAATGCAGTGTCATGATCTGACTAAATGTAACTTAAAAGTCATGGAAGGAAATTCATATTTTTCATGGTTGGCTTTTACAGTATTGTTAGGGTAATACAACACAGGGTAAAATGTTTTAAGTGATAAATTTATTAGCGTTCTGATAAAATAGCACAAATAATGTGCATGACCATATATGTTCACTTAAAAGCAACATAGTACTGTGGGTTCTGAGAGGCAACAAAAAGAGGCTCTTGGTGTACACAGCTAGTTAGGAGTTTTTGAGATGATACGGAAAAACATGAATTTTCAAAGAAATATTATGCATTATGTTTCCTTTATTCTAATGGTTCAACTTGTGTGAGCAGATGAACGAAGTCCTATATTGATTCTACCAAAGAAAATGCCACTTAATGACACTTGCATTTTTGATATTTAAAGCTCTCAGAATCAACCAAAATTAAAGCAAGATTCCAGCAAACTATGTCAATGCTTTGCTTAGAAATCACATCTTCATATAACTAACTGTGGGTATTTAGAGATTTATTCTTCTAGAATATTAAATTTATGGAGAACATAGGTTCATAAATTATGAGGGCCATCTACACATAACATTCTAGGCCTTACCACTAAAAACATAAAATGTTAAGCATCCTAAACTACCATTTGCCACATTTGCATTAATGCCTGGAAAATACTGAGGTTTCAAACACAGAATCCAAACTATTCTGAATAGTACTCACAAATGGTATTTTTCCCACCTGTTAGTTTTCTTCTCTCTAAATTCCTAGGCCCTCAATATTTCTCTGAAGTTTCACAAATAAATCAAACTGCTGAATGAGGGAATGGAAGAATCAATGAAAGAGTATTATGTTTGTGAACTATTTCGTTTTTAAATGATACAAAAGTTTCTCATCCCCAGTGGTACAAGGAGCAGACTGACGTCAAAGATCAGTAGGCATTCATGAGACTATTCATATAGAGACTTAAATACACTTATGTTGCATAAATAGCATTTGATGGGAAAATTTGTTATACATTTTTCCATTGTATTTTTCAAAGGTGCTGGTATCTTGGTCTTAGTAATAAAAATAAATAAAGAAAGAACCAAGAAGTGTCTGTGACCTCAAATTTCTAGAACAAAGGTTAAGGGAAAGAGAAGGTCACTGAGTTCTTTGGCATCCATCACTCAGGCAAAAAGTTTCCTTATTAACTTTATGTCAGCTCACTTTACATCTCTGACAAGTATTTACATAATATTAGTTACCTATAAAATGCCTCTAAATTAATAGAACAAGTTCAGATTAAAGAAGAGATATTCAGTCCTATTGAAAGTCATATTAAATACCATAGTTATTCTAAAGAGGAAGGAACATAACAACCTATTTATTGTTAATGTTAGGAGATTATTTTTCTCTGGATGAATGGAGATTTATATGTCTCAAGTGTGTATTGGAAAAGATATTAAATACGAGAGATAGCGGTGAGGGAAGGCTCCTGGGAAATGTGTTGGAATGCATACACACAACTTTACTGCTTGTGTTTTTGCTTTTACAGGCATAATTGCAGCTGAACAGTCATTAGGAGCTGTGTGGTGGTTTGGCTTCTCCAGCAGCATTACTCACCTTCAGGTCCCGATGGACTACGCCCATCTGATGGCAGTGTAGCACAGCCTCCAGGATCTGCTGAATGCAATGACTGCATGCAAACACCAGGGGGCGTGTGTTAGTTCCAAGCTTACACTCACTGTCTGTACACCCTCAGAGAGACTGGGTCAAAGTGCAGAGCTAGCAGACAACTGGAGTTGTATTTTATCACCTTCAATAATGTAAACATATTGCTCAAGTAGAGTGACTACTACCTCAGAACAATCAGGATCTTGCCAGATGTGAACCAGAATGTGGGTCCACTTTTTCTAGAAAAATCTATTTTAAAAAGTGTTCATTTCATTCAGGAGCTCATTTCCTGGTTATAAATTCTCCCAGGAAATGAACTGGAACACAAATATAATCTTTATAGCTGTTGTGTGCCAATTCTATCCCATGCACAGAAACTGTTTTTTCTATTCTCCCCCGTTTTTCCAGTATCCAGTATAAAAGCCATCACATTAGCAGTCAAGGCACCATTAAGGTTAATTTAGGCTATGTAATGAATTTTTGATAAATCATTAACTTCTCGTGCTTTAATTTAGCTGGCAATTATTATCTCTTGCCTCAGGGTTCATCAGACTCAAATGGAGCAATGTGTAACCAGTTGTTCTGCGACAGCCACCCATGGTCTCAGAACAGAAGTGGTGTTGAAATCTACAGGCGGACATACATCACCAGCCAAGTTTCTCTCCAGACAATTGCTGGACATTTGAGGAAAGCCTGCCCCCAACCACCTCTGGTAGTTTACTATTTGGAAACTTAACAGCTTGCATTGTTACTATTGTCCTTCTCCTTTTGCTATGATGTATATTTAGCCTGTAGATGAGCAAACTGAAAGAAGCATCATGCATTATCATTTCATCATTTTCTCATTTTAGGAAACAGTTGGGAAAGGCAAGGGCACCATGTTAAATACCCACCCTCAGCCCTTTCCCCAGAAAAAAAACAAAAACAAAAACAAAAAACCTCCTTTGATTCAGATATATGGACTCCATATACTGACCTTCAGGTCCCTGTGAACTATGCCATTTAGGTGACAATGATTTACACTTTCTAGAATCTGCTGTATACAATGACTGCAAAGATACAAGGGCAGAATGGAAGGGAGAACATTTTAAAGGCACATATTCACATTGAATACGAAATAAAATGAAAGTTCAAACGAAACAAACAAACAACAAAAATTGTATTTCTTCCCTTTTTTTAGCTTTATACTGAAATTAAACAATGCTGAATAAAGCTAACTCTGGTTCTAACAAACACAACATCCAACATAGAATTTGTGACATGTTCAGACAAAACAATTTGAACTGTGTTTTTTTCATTGCAAGTCACAAATTAAGTCATCTGTATACAGAAGTTGAATCTTCAATATTCAGTAAGAAAAATGTATAAATAATTCCCATAATGTTCTGGGAAAATTCTTCAGACATATAAAATGTCCATGTATTTTTTTTTTTTTGACAGGCAGAGTGGACAGTGAGAGAGAGAGACAGAGAGAAAGGTCTTCCTTTGCCGTTGGTTCACCCTCCAATGGCCGCCACGGCCGGCATGCTGCGGCCAGCGCACTGCACTGATCCGAAACCAGGAGCCAGGTGCTTCTCCTGGTCTCCCATGGGGTGCAGGGCCCAAGCACTTGGGCCATCCTCCACTGCACTCCCGGGCCACAGCAGAGAGCTGGCCTGGAAGAGGGGCAACCGGGACAGAATCCGGCGCCCCGACCGGGACTAGAACCCGGTGTGCCGGCACCGCAAGGCGGAGGATTAGCCTAGTGAGCTGCGGCACCGGCCATGTCCATGTATTTTTTTATACACATCAAAACTGTTTAAAATCTGAGGTCACAATTAAACATGGGTGTTGAAACAAGAGGGTGAACACAGATGAAGTGGCAGGCAAAACAGGGGTTAAAAAAAGGAGGGACACATTTACTATATGACTTAGAATTCCAAAATATATTAATAATAAAACAAATGCAAGTTTCCAATAACAGAGGGAGAATTTAAAGTAAATGTATAACACAAAATAAATCCCTCTTCAGCGTAAGAATACTCTGGGGAAGGGCTGGGAATCTTGCAAACAATGAAAATAAAAAAAAATGTTTTAATTCAAAGGAGCACTGGTAATTATTAACCCCATTTCCATACACTTCAATGAGGAAAAACTTTCACTCATTACTATGTCAAAATGTATAAATCAAGCTATTCTTATCAAAGGCTCACTGATATCAAATTTAAGGGTATTTCAAAAGGTTCATGAGAAAATGAGATTAAAAGATGTTGATTTTGGTGCAAAAAAGTGTTGAAATCCCCCTTTTTTATAATATACATTTTCCATGAACTTTTTGAAGAGTCTATAGACTGCTAATTGCAGGACAGAAGAGAAATTTCTGATTGGCACCTTAAGGTTCCAGGAGCTGTTATCTGACAAACAATAACGTAGAACATATCACATTGATGGAATTTTTATAAATTCACTGTGCAATTAAGTTGCAACTTTGTACAGAACTATATTTATTCATTGAAGAATAAAGCAAACATTTTAATATAAACATATCAAACCATCTCATGTACAAAATACATTACTTTGAGGAAATTCCTGAAGAAAAATATAATCACTATATGATTTAGTACAATGAAAATGTCAAAAAAATTGATTGTAGCCTTTTACTCTAACTCTATTAACAGTACTATTAAAAGAGCCTCACATTGGTTGTTGATTACACAGTTTATTTGAGTATTGATCATTATTTTTAACTATATGATGCTTTCTTCCTTCTACAATAATGTTCATTTTGTACTGCTTTTTAGAAGTATTTCCCTTCCTCCTTTCAAACCACATACAGTGGACCTAAGGAATAATAGAAAATAAAAAGTAAACAATAATTCATGTTAAATGAACTTCACTACTTTTTACTAGTGAAGATGGGTAAATTCTTAAATTCTTGAGAATGTGTAAGAAAATATACTTTTACAACATTTTTGAGGAATATCTTCTTTACACCTTAATTGGGAAAAGAATGTTTCATCTTGCTTTTGTGTAAGATCTATCTAAAAATATCTTGTGGTTACTTTCCAAACTTAACATAAGCATGCATATTAAATGACCTAAACCATAGGTTCTATCACATTGTCTTATGGTTCTACGACAGTTAAAATAATATGTATTTCAATTTTAACCAATATTTTTCAAACATATTAATAACCTGTTTAATATATTTTTAAGGCAAAATAAATGAAATTCCTCAACTCTTTACCACCTTGATTAAATTATCATTCTTGTGGCAAATGGGAAAGGCAAATATCTACTTCTAGGGTGCTCTGCAATTCCTTTTCTAGGATCTATTGTGAAGATTTCAAGTATTTTGCACAACCAAGGATTTGTTTTTCATGGTATAAGTTACATGGAAATTTTTATTTGAATTTATTAGCAAAAATTCTATTAAAAATGTGGAGTGATGTACAGATTCATATAATGTCATAAACAGTGACATTAAACTAAGAAGTTAGAAATGTTGAAATGACTCTGAGTATGCCATGCTACATTGCAGGGAGGGGCACCTCAAGACCAGCTGCATGTTGGCTGCATCTAGGGAGGGATGGGCAATCCTTGGGAAACTCTGAATGGGAGTATATCTCACATTACTAATGAGCTACTTAATCTTGATCAGGTTTTGTAAGATTAGAGATAATTACATACATATATATATATATATATATATATGTAAGGAATGATGAGGAAAATAATACCTAAGCATCTGTTACATCACTCCAAAAATGTTGCTTTAGAGGTGCTTAGGAAGTTTCAAATTAGACAACATATTAGCCTTTAAAAAAACTGTGAAGATTTCGCCAATTAACAAGTTTGGGAAATAATTACTGAATGCTCTGAAATGCTTGAATAAATATTTCTCATGTCAGAGCTCCAGAGTTTTAATGCAATTTAAGGAGACCACTAGTTCTTTTTTCAGTCTGCTTCTATTTTCTGAGCAGACATGTGCTGTTCAGTAGAACTTTCTGGGAGGATAGAAAGGCTCTATATCTGCTCTGTCCAACTGACAGTCACAAGCCACTTGTAGCTATTAAGCACTTGGATTGTGGCTAGCTAAACTGAGAACAGATAAACAGAAATTTTAGACCACATCCACAGATTTTTTTTTTTTTCTCTCAGAATCATTCTGGAGAGCCTTAAAAGAGACAGACATCAATTAATCATGAAAAGAAGTCCAAGATGACATTACGAGGTTCTCAGAAATACTTTCAAGAGAATTTTAAAGTATATTGAACAAGTGCCATTTGAATGTTGAATCTTGTTTGTTGTGTAGGGCAAGTTACTTACCTGGCGTCTGCTTCACTGTAATATTCTCTTGCCACTATGTCTTCAAAGAGTTCACCTCCAGTAACTCTGTGAAGACAAATACAATAACCACATGGAAAAAGAAGAAGAAAAACAAGCACCAATAGGTTTGTAGCTAGCATTCATTTGGAATTTTTTCTTAGATTTTGAAAAAATTATCAGAACAAATTATTTATAAACTATCATGGCACTTAGTTTTCATTTATAGTCAGATCTATGTTATTAATATAAACATTTTTTTGTCTTGGAATAACTAGATCCTAAGGTCACAATTTTCCATGTTCCATAAATATATTCAGTAACGTCTTCTATAGAAAGTAGCTTCTAAGAAAGTATTCATTTCAATTCTACAAATATTAAGTGAGATTTGACAAAATGGATGCACACTTTAGCAACATTTTCTGAACAAAAAGGGGCTGATAAAATGACAGCAGTTGAGAATGAGTGTGTAGCCCTAATTCTGTGTATCTTTTCAATTTTTTTTGTGCATGAATCTTTAAACCTAGAGATTTTCTCCCTTACAAACACACACATAGAAATGCAGACTTGGGGCTGGTGCTGTGGCGTGGCGGGTAAAAGCCGCTGCCTGCAGTGCCAGCATCCCATATGGGAGCCGGTTCGAGTCCTAGCTGCTCCACTTCTGATACAGCACTCTGCTATGGCCAAGGAAAGCAGTAGAAGATGGCCCAAGTCCTTGGACTCCTATACCCGTGTGGGAAACCCAGAAGAAGCTCCTGGCTCCTGGCTTCGGATCCCAGCAGCTCTGGCAGTTGCAGCCAATAGGGGAGGGGAAGACCTCTTTTTCTCTCTCTCACTCTGCCTCTCCTTTTCTCTTGGTGTAACTCTTTTAAGTAAATAAATAAATCTTTTAAAAAGAGAAAAAAATGCAGACTTTTCTCACAAAAGTGGGATTGTGAAAAAATCAGAAATAATGAAGTTATATTTTTCATATTACATAAAATCAAGAGCTCTGTTTCATGTGAAAAGCATTTACTCCTATTTAAAATAATATAGCCACGAATAGTTACTCATAAGCATATGTGCATGTGTGCACACATAGACATTTGCACATTTGAGAATTTTTTCATATTGTATTCATATTACTATGTGGTCACCCAATAAAAGCTCTTGTACATTTAAAAAAATAGAATTTTTTTCTAGAAAAAAATCTTACAAGTAAAATTTCTGTGTCAGAGAGTACTCAGATTTAAAATTCTGTGGATGCACAAGGCAAACTGATTTCCAACAGAGTGAAGGTGCTCAAGATCCAAATCATTACTAATAATAGCTATCACCAATAGCTATCACCAGCTAATTGTAAAGAAATTAATTCTATGTTAATGCAAATTTCTTATTAGCAAGGCAGAGCATTTCTCATTTATATATGAATCATTTCATTCTCTGCTATGATCTGACTTGATTTTAAAAGAAAATTTCAGCTCTGGGACTTAGACTTGCAATAGCTCACACTTGCTGAGTGCTTACGAATGTGCCACACATTGTACTAAACATTTTATTATGCCATAAATCCTCACAATTACTCTCTGACGTAGGTTGTATCCTTAGCCCAGTTTATTGATGAGAAAGTGGAAGCCCAGGGAGGTTCAGTAACTTGCTCAAGATCACATAGCTTTGAGTGGTACAGATGGAGCCCATGCCCTCAACTACTACACAGTGCAGCCCTTCTATTATCAGCCTTTCAGACAGTTTAGAAGTCATGAGTCATTTGGAAAGGCATCAAGAGAGTGTGTAAAGTTTTGTGTATGTACATCATACAGTATGAGATAAAGTGACTTTAAGATAGTTTTGTGTTCTGTTTGCTTTTTAATAACTCAGAAATTATTTTTGCCTAAAATGATCACAAAGCTTTATATAGCTTGTTCTAAACCATGGTTATATGTACATGTAATTTCATGTAATAGCATAGCTATTTTCAATCTGAATAGAAAATAAGACAGTCATATAATGTTCCCTAAATTATAATATAGAATTAAATTGATGGAAAGCACTTTCAATAAAGTTGTTGTTGATCTTATAATACAAGTTCTGTGTGATTCTTTCCTTTCCATGTGACTGGTGTACATAATACATATTTATATTTATTTAACCATAAGTACTTAGACAATCTGCAATTATAAAAATTTTAGAGTGTGAAATGCTTGATAAACATTGAGTTAAAAGTTTGTTGTAAGTAACAAAACTGTTGCTGCTTACAGTAGCTCCTTACTATTTATCCCAGAATTGTCAGATCCTGGATCAACAGGATCTTGACTAAATGGTCTTTGTTACACTAGCACTGAACTAGGCATTAACACACAATGTTTGCTCCATTAGGGATTATTAGAGAGTAGTGATTAAATGAATTATCCCAGTCAGAAAATCATGCTATCCATTTCACTCACTCTAAGCCTAGACTTTACATGAGTTTAAAAAAGAAAAAAAAGACTGTCTTCCCTCTCCCTCTTACACACACACACACACACACACACACACACACACACAGAGTTTAGCTATATATGGGAATAGATTTTATTTCTCATGGAGTTTGGATTTACAGGAAAATACTAAAGAGGGGAATATTCTGGTGATTTTCAACAAACTGTAATGCTTTAAACAAAATTGAAGGGTATTAAATTTGATGGTGAGTTTTGTATTATGCCAATTGCTTCATACAGTACTCTTTTTCACCTTCTAAAATTCAATCTTCTCTGTATTTAAAAATATTCTTATGTCACTTCTACTATATGGTAAATATCTGAGAAGCAATGAGTTATAGTAGAATTTGCTGCCGTAAAGAAAAATTAGTTTTCTAACTTCAATACTCACATTAAATACTCACATTCAATACTCAAATTTCTAACATTCTTTTTTTGGACAGGCAGAGTGGACAGTGAGAGAGAGAGACAGAGAGAAAGGTCTTCCTTTGCCGTTGGTTCACCCTCCAATGGCCGCCGCGGCTGGCGTGCTGCAGCCGGCGCACCGCGCTGATCCGATGGCAGGAGCCAGGTGCTTCTCCTGGTCTTCCATGCGGGTGCAGGGCCCAAGGACTTGGGCCATCCTCCACTGCACTCCCTGGCCACAGCAAGAGGGGCAACCGGGACAGAATCCGGCGCCCCAACCGGGACTAGAACCCGGTGTGCCGGTGCCGCAAGGCGGAGGATTAGCCTAGTGAGCCGCGGCGCTGGCCCAAATTTCTAACATTCTATACTCACATTATTGTTTTATTGTTTAAGAGAGTACACTATCATATAGTAATTAGTAAAGCTTTGCAAAATTTTGGTGTTTTATGTGAAAGTTCATGTAGTGCCAGAAATTAAATCAGTCTCATGAATAAACAGATTTATTTATTAGTTAGGGACTGCATAAGTTAATTGTTACTAGAATTCTGCTATGGCACAATATATATCAATTAGTTTTGAGGCATTAACTACCATCTATGACTCTCTAAATCATCAGAGCTTAGAGGGAAAAAAGATAATTCTAGAACCATGGAAACATGAGATTTCACATATCAAAAAGATACATTCTCTTGTTATTGTTTTTTATGGGGGTGTTGATTCATTTTGTGGTAAGTTTCAGAATGAACTGTTCTTTTGTTTCTAGTCTACATATCTAGACATACATATCTATATTATCTGGGACATACTGGAAATGGTCCAAAGTAGGTTCACCTCCAATAAAAGTTGTAAAATTTCATGTATAATTATAGCTTTGACTATGATGCTAAGCAGCTGGTATAGTCCAAGACTGGGTTTTGGAAGATAAAACAGTGTCGTTTTAACCCAAGAACTAGTATTGAACTGGAGTTTAAAACCAGTGCCCAATGTGGTGGAGAGAAGCCAGGGCTTCTAGGTTGGAGCTGAACTGAAAAAGAGGAACCAAGAGCAGGGACCCATCTTGCCAAAGTAGAACGAGGAATCATCTCTGGAAAATAAGCGTAAAGCTCAAAAATAAACCAGGTGAACTGAGAGCACCAGACCTGGAATCCAAGGCAGCAGGGGTCGATTAAGCAGTTAAGCCAAGAATCACTACAGTCAAGATTTTTGTTTTTTTGTTAAAAATCATATACTGGGGCTGGTGCTGTGGCACCGGTTCAAGTCCTGACTGTTCCACTTCAGATCTAGTTCTCTGCTATGGCTTGGGAAAGCAGTAGAAGATGGCCCAAGTCCTTGGGCCCCTGCAACTGCATGAGAAATCCATAAGAAGCTCCTGTCTCCTGGCTCCTGGCATCAGATTAGTGCAGCTCTGGCTGTTAAGGCCAGTTGGGGAGTGAACCAACAGATGGAAGACCTCTCTCTCTCTCTCTCTCTCTCTCTCTCTCTGCCTCTCTTTCTCTCTCTGTGCAACTCTGACTTTCAAATAAATAAATAAATCTTTAATCATTTTAACAGTTAAGATGGCATTTATACCACTTATTTTTAAGGGTTTGGAGTGCCATGACAAGTTCTTAGGCTGTACCCTTAGAAGTAAGTCTGTAGGACTGTACGCAGAACTATACTGCTTTACAGTTACATACTACCTCCTCCATCTCTTTTTTCCCCCTCTTGTTTTTAATGGGGATCTTTTTCCAATTGACTTAAAATACATATGATTAACTCTATGTTACATAAAGAGTTCAGCATATAGTATGAAGAAGAGAAAAGAAAGAAAACAGAAAAAAAAAAACAAAATAAAAAGGATATACAAAATAAAAAGTAACAATGATAAACTGTCCCTAGACAGTCAGGTCAAGGACTATTCAAGTCATTGATTTTAAAAGTGTCAATTTGGCTTCTATAGCTTTCATTTTAGGAGTGCTATTAATTTTCCCAAATCAGGGAGGAAATATGGTATTTGTCTCTTTGGGACTAGGTTATTTCACTAAGTATGAGGTATTCCTGCTTGCTCCATTTTGTTGCAAATGACCAGATTTCATTCTTTTTTACTGCCATGTAATTATTCCAGTGTACATATCCCACAATTTCTTTATCCAGTCTTTGGTTGATGGGCATTCAGGTTGCTTCCATGTCTTAGCCATTGCAAATTGAGCTGCAATAAACGTGGATGTGCACATAGTTCTTTTGTTTACTGATTTCATATCCCTTGGGTAAATTCCCAGGAGTGGGATGGCTGGGTCATATGGTAGGTCTATATTCAGATTTTTGAGGTATCTCCATACTGTTTTCCCTAGTGGCCTTACCAGTTTACATTCCCACCAACAGTGGGTTAGGGTGCCCTTTTCCCCACATCCTCTCCAGCATTTGTTGTTTGTTGATTCTCTGTTTGAGGGCCACTCTAACTGGGGTGACGTGAAACCTCAATGTGGTTTTCATTGCCCTGATGGCTAGAGATCCTGAACATTTTTTTATATGTCTGTTGGCCATTTGGATTTCCTCTTTTGAAAAATGCCTATTAAAATCCTTGGCCCATCTTTTAACTGTTTTTTTTTTGCTGTTATTGTTGTTACTCTGGAATTTCTTGATCTCTTTGTAGATTCTGGTTATTAATCCTTTATCAGTTGTGTAGTTTGCAAATAATTTCTCCTGTTCTGTCAGTTGTATCTTCACTTTACTGTTTCTTTTGCTGTACAGAAGCTTCTCAATATGAAGTAATCCCATTTGTTCATTTTGGTTTTGACTACCTGTGCCTCTGGGGTCTTTTCCAGGAATTCTTCGCCTGTGCCAATGTCTTGAAGGGTTTACCTAATGCTCTCAATTAATTTGATGGTGTCGTGGCATAGATTTATATAATTAATCCATGCTGAGTGGATTTTTGTGTAGGGTGTAAGGTAGGGGTCTTGCTTCCTACTTCTTCATGTGGACATTCAGTTTTCCCAGCACCATTTGATGAAGTGACTGTCCATGTTCCAGGGGTAGGTTTTAGCTCCTTTGTCAAATATAAGCTGGTTGTAGATGTTCCGGGGTTTCTATTCTGTTCCATTGGTCTATCCATATGTTTTTGTAACATTACTAGGCTGCTTTGATTTTAACAGCCCTGTAGTATATCTTAAAGTCTGGTATTCTGATGCCTCTGGCTTCATTTTTGTTGTATAAGATTACTTTAGCGATTCAAGGTCTCTTTTGCCTACATATGAATTTCAGCATCATTTTTTCTAGATCTGAGAAGAATGTCTTTGGTATTTTTTAAACTTTTATTTAACAAATATAAATTTCCAAAGTACAGCTTATGGATTACAGTGGCTCCCTACCCCCATAACTTCCCTTCCACCCCCAACCCTCCCAGCTCCAACTCCTTCTCCTATTCCATTCACATTAAGATTCATTTACAATTCTCTTTATATACAGAAGATCAATTTAGTATATATTAAGTAAAGGTTTCAACAGGTTGCACCCACACAGAAACACAAAATGTAAAATACTGTTTGAGTACTAGTTAGAGCATTAATTCACATTGTACAACACATTAAGGACAGAGATCCTACATGAGGAGTAAGTGCACAGTGATTCCTGTTGTTGACTTAACAAATTGACACTCCTGTTTATGGCATCAGTAATCACCCTAGGCTCTTGTCACAAGCTGCCAAGGGTATGGAAGCCTTTTGAGTTCGCTGACTCCGACCTTTATTAGACAAGGTCATAGTCAAAGTGGAAGTTCTTTCCTCCCTTCAGAGAAAGGTACCTCCTTCTTTGATGGCCCATTCTTTCTACTGGGATCTCATTCACAGAGATCTTTCATTTAGGGTTTTTTTTTTTTTTTTTTTTTTTTTTCCCCAGAGTGTCTTGGCTTTCCATGCCTGAAATAGTCTCATGGGCTCTTCAGCCAGATCTGAATGCCTTAAGGGCTGATTCTGAGGCCAGAGTGCTGTTTAGGACATCTGCCATTCTATGAGTCTGCTATGTGTCCCGCTTCCCATGTTGGATCGTTCTCTCCTTTTCAATTCCATCAGTTAGTATTAGCAGACATTAGTCTTGTTTATGTGATCCCTTTGACTCTTAGACCTATCAGTGTGATCAATTGTGAACTGAAATTGATCACTTTGACTAGTGAGATGACATTGGTACATGCCACCTTGATAGGACTGAATTGGAATCCCCTGGCACATTTCTAACTCTACCATTTGTCTTCCATCCACTGGTTCACTTCCCAGTTAGCTGCAATTGTCGGAGTTGCACTCATCCCAAACCAGCAGCCAGGAGCTTATTTTGGGTTTGCCACATGGGTGCAGAGGATCAAGGACTTGGGCCATCTTCTGTTTTCCCAGGCCATAGCAGAGAGCTGGATTGGAAGTGGAACAGCTGGGATACAAACCAGCACTGGAGGCGGTGGCTTTACCTGCTCTGCCACAGCACTAGTCCCATCTTTAGAACTTCTTGTAAGGCTGTTCTGGTGGTGTGAATTCACTCAGCTTTTGCTTACCTGAAAAATACTTTATTTTTCCTTCACTTCTAAAGGATATTTTTGCTGGGTGTAATATTCTTGGCTAGAATTTTTTTTTCTTTTAAGATCTAAAATATATCATCTCATTCTGTTTCGCTTTGTAGGGTTTCAACAGAGAAGTCTCATGTTAGTCTAACTGGTTTTCCTTTATATGTAACTTGATAATTTTCTCTTACTGTCTTTAGGTTTCTCTCCCTATCATTATCTTTTGACAATTTGCTGACAATCTGCATTGCAGAAGACCTTTCTTTTGGTTGAGTCTGCTTGGGGTTCTTTGAGCTTCATGTCTCTTTCAAGACCTGGGAAATTCTAGTTATTATTTAGCAGGTTCTGAATGCCTTTTTCCATTTATTCTCCTTCAGGAATACCTATAATATGAATATTTGGTTGTTTAATCGTAACCTATATTTCACATAGTTTCTTCACTTTTTTTTCATTTTGTCTGAATAAATTATTTGAAAATTCTTATCCTTGAGATCAGAAATTCTTTCTTCCAGATGGTCTATTCTTCTGTTAAAGCTCTCAATCATACATTTTTATTTACTGATTGAAGATTTCATCTCCGAAATTTCTATTTTGTTCTTCTTAATGGGTTTAAGATGTCAGACAAGAGGAGATTTGATCATTTATCAGTTTTGAATATTCAGGAGACCAGAAGATTCTTTTTTTATTCTATTTTTTTAAAGATCTATTTTGTTTATGTGAGAGGCAGAGTGACAGAGAGACAGACAGATAGAAAGATAGATATCTTCCATGCACTGGTTCACTCCTCAAATTCCTGCAAAGGCTGGAGTTGTGCCAGGCCAAAACAAGGAGCCTAGAACTCCATTCTGGTCTCCCATGTGGATGGCAGTGATCCAAGCACTTGGGCCATCTTCCACTGCTTTCCCACATGTATTTGCAAGAACTGGATTAGAAGCAGAACAGCTAGAGCTTGGACCAGCACTCCAAAATGGGATGCTAGTGTTGCTTAACTGTACCACAAAGCCAGCCCCTCCAATAGACTCTCTTCCAGAGAGGACATACTGTTTTTGTTGATACCTATGGATGTACAGATGTACACAAAGGAAGAGCCCAAACTAGATGTGTCTGCAAATCATTTGAATAGTGCTTATTGTTTCAAGAAGTTGATACCAGAAGATCCCCTACTAAATTGTCCAATTAGATATTAATTAGTTCTCACAGATCTTTTTCTGATAATACAAATAACTTTGTAGGCCAGTGTCATATATTAATTCTACAAGTATTCTTGAATTATATCCCTACTATGGATTAGGTTTCTCCCAGGCTAATAGACAAAGATATCATGTGTAACTTCTACCACCAAGCAACCACTTTTGAAAGAAAACAGAAATTTATGTTCCTATGGAACATGCTGTAACTAAAGCATTGGTCTGTTTTTAAAGTCAGAACCTTTAAGATCTGAAATATCCTAGACTAGGGAACTGTCTCATTTATGCAGGAAATAAAAAAGGTTTACCCAACACTCATCTTTTTGGCATTATAAAAAGAAGAAAAATTAGTACAAATACAATCTGTGTGAACTATATTTGTGCAAACTTGCTGATGAATAAGCAGTGAGCAATGTCTACACTGGAGGATTACCCCAATGGATGCTCAGTGCCAGTAAAGCTGGGAGCCCTGTCACATCTTTGTCACTTATTGTGCTTTATGAAGAATCTTGCTACCTCTTCCATTTCTCTTCTTTACCAACGTTTCAGGCTACTGTTATACAGATGAAGGAAGCTGTACTGTGCAAAGGATAAATAAAGAACCAGAAGGGAATAGTAAATTCATAGAGGCTAAGGAGAAGAGAAGAGAGATTAATGAATTCTTTCTTGGGTTGAGAGAAACCAAAGAGTATGTGCTATTGCAGTAAGGCCATATATAAAGGAGGAGGTGGCCAGGAAGAAATACAGGACAGGAATGCCCAGGTGAAAGAGGAGTTTAACTGGATAGAAGAGAGAGACAGGGAGAAAAGGACTGTAAATAGTATCTCTCTCTCTCTCTCTCTCTCTCTCTCTCTCTCTCAAGATTTATTTATTTATTTGTTTGAAAGGCAGAGAGAAAGAGGGAGAGACAGAAGTAACAGAAGTATTCCATCTGATGGTTTATGACCCTAATGGCCACAAAGGTCCAGGCTTGGCCAGGCTGAAACCAGGAGCCTAGAACTCAATTCTGGTTTTCCACAAGGATGGCAGAGGCCTAAAAGCTTGGAACATTCTCTGCTGCCTTCCTAGGCACATTAGCAGGGAGCTGGATGGAAAATGAATCAGCAGTTGCTCCAACTGGTGCTCAAATATGGTGTTAGTGATGCAGGTGGTAGCTTTACCTTCTGTGTCAACTAGTTCCTCATTCTCTTTTTGTTTGGTTTCAGTCTTTATTTCCATTCTTCACAACATATCCATAGGATATATCTCACTAATAAAAGGACTTCCAGAGGCTACCTTCTAACAAATGCTGTCAACTTTGTACTTTCCACTAATATTGTTTTTGGTACTCTTGAGTGATTGTGCTTTCACACTAGAAACTAGTAGTAAGCTCATTTCTAGCATTAGCACATTTCCCCCACTTATCTGAATATCAGATTAAGTCAATTTAGATTTTTGATTTTTATAGGTAATGTCAGGGGCAAGCATTGTGGTGCAATGGGTTAATCTATCACTTGCGATGCTCTCATCCCATCTCAGAGAGCTAGTTCAAGTCCATTCTATTCTGCTTCCTATTCAGCTTCCCAGCTAATGTCTCTGGGAAGGTAGCAGATGATAGTCCAGGTACTTGGGTCCCTTCCACCTACATCAGGATGGAGTACTTGGCTCCTGCCCTCAATTATTATAGGCATTTGGGGTTAGAAGATCTCTCTCTATTACAAGTAAATACATCTTTTTCAAAAAAGATAATAACAGTTAATTTTCACATCAGGTTACAGAAGTAGTGCTTCCTGAAGGGATGCCTAGGGTAGTAGTAGTCTCATTAAAACACACCAAGAATTAGTACCATTTTTATTCTCAATCTTTTGATTAAGTCAATAGCAAATAAGTAACTGTTTTTAGGTTTAGCATTCAACCTCGTAAGTTTTGCACCTTCGGTTTGAAGGTGCTGTTGCTAACACTGAGAGATCTTTAAAAAGTTTATAAAAAATTGTATTATTTCTCAACTACATTTTCCATAAGCTTTATGCGGTTCTCCCCATTAGACAACATATTTCCTTTTTAATTAACTTTTTAAATTTACCCATAAATTTTTGCATATTTATGTGGCATGATGTGATGTTTTGATACTTGTGACATTTTTATGAGCATTTTAATTGGTCTCTGGAATATTACTGAATGGTTTATTGCATGCATGCATGGAAACACATAGGCACACAGCATATATAACCATTTGTAAGTGTAAAAATAATAGACCCATTTGCTCTGGTAATTTTGTCTTTTTATTGGCTACAATATGTTCAATAAATTGCAAAATTAAAAAAATAAAAATCACAATAAAGGTGCAGTAATTCAGGTTCATTGGAAAAGAGAAGACTAGTTTGACTAGCTATGTGTCTGTGTTATAGAATGTTTTTCTATGGAAATTAAGCAATATTTCTTTTTAAATAAAACAAAGTACAACTCTCTTTGTTTCTTTTACAAATTAGAAATTCTGCCAGAACTATAAGAAATAGCTAAGCATCAGCATGCTACACTCAAATGATTATATTAAGGACTTATTGGAAATCTTAAATACACTCACTTTCTTAGCATATTGCCTATACAAAATAGAAAAACTGAACTAAGCCTAGATCACTCAAATTAGTGTATTGTCAATATAAAAATTCATTCTTTCTGTATTTCTGTGTTACTTACATAACACTGGTTTTTAACAGGGATTTGACACAGTTTATATCAGTTTATTTAACATTGTATTTCCTCAACTGTCCTTTAAAGTGCATGGTTTTATTCAGGCTAACAAACAAAAAATAAGTAACAGGTGAGTACTTAATCGCTACCTAGAAAAATCTATACAACCTTATACCTCCATTTTTATTAAATTTTTATTTAGATAAATGGAACAAATTTCATGTACCTCATACATACAGTTTTTTTAAAAAAAATTTATTTTATTTATTTGAAAGAGTTACACAGAGAGGTAGAGACAGAGAAAGAGGTCTTTCATCTGCTGGTTCACTTCCCAGATGGCTGACATGGCCGGAGCTAAGCTGATCTGAAACCAGGAGCTTCCTCTGGGTCTCCCACATGGGTGCAGGGGCCCAAGCACCTGGGCCATCTTCTACTGCCTTCCCAGGCCATAACAGAGAGCTGGATTGGACAAGGGCAGCTGGGACAAGAACTGGCACCCATATGGGATGCTGGCGGCTCAGGCCAGGGCTGTGCCACAGCACCGGCTCCTATACATACAGGTTTTTTTTTTTTTTTTTTTTTTTTTTTTTTTTTTTTTTTTTACAGGCAGAGTGGACAGTGAGAGAGAGACAGAGAGAGACAGAGAGAAAGGTCTTCCTTTTGCCGTTGGTTTACCCTCCAATGGCCGCCACGGCCGGTACACCGCGCTGATCCGAAGGCAGGAGCCAGGTGCTTCTCCTGGTCTCCCATGGGGTGCAGGGCCCAAGCACTTGGGCCATCCTCCACTGCACTCCCGGGCCATAGCAGAGAGCTGGCCTGGAAGAGGGGCAACCAGGACAGAATCCGGAGCCCCGACTGACCGGGACTAGAACCCGGTGTTCCAGCGCCGCTAGGCGGAGGATTAGCCTATTAAGCCGCGGCACCAGCCTACATACAGTTTTAGGAACATAATGATACTCCCCACCCCATCCTCCCTCCCTTCCTCACTCCCATCCTTCCTCTTACTTCCTTCATTATTTTTTTTTTTAATTTTTGTGATAATATACTTTTTTTTTCTTTGAGAACAAGTTTTACCATTAATTGAAGAAGCATCTAAGGAGACAAGCAATGGAGTTGGTCACTTAGGCTTATCTAAAACTTATGGGACATAAGAATATCCTCCACTTAATACACTAAAATAAAACAAATCTTTGAGAACAAGTTTTACTATTAACTCTTTTTTTTTTTTTTTGACAGGCAGAGTTAGACAGTGAGAGAGAGAGAGAGACAGAGACAGAGACAGAGAGAAAGGTCTTCCTTTTTCTGTTGGTTCACCCCCCACGTGGCCACCATGGTTGTAGCTGACACACTGCGTTGATCTGAAGCCAGGAGCCAGGTGCTTCCTCCTGGTCTCCCAGGCGGGTGCACGGCCCAAGGACTTGGGCCATCCTCCACTGCACTCCCAGGCCACAGCAGAGAGCTGGCCTGGAAGAGGAGCAACTGGGACAGAATCCGGTGCCTCAACCAGACTAGAATCTGGGGTGCCGGTGCCACAGGCAGAGGATTAGCCTAGTCAGCACCAGCCATTATTAACTCATATAATACAACTCTTTGAGGACAGAGGTACTGCATAGGAAGTTAGTGCAGTGATTCCTGTTGTTAATTTAACAATTAACACTCTTTTGTATGACATCAGTGATCACCGAAGGCTCTTGACATGAGCTGCCTAGGCTATGGAAGCCTTTTGAATCCACAACTCATTCAGTATTTAGATTAGGTCTTGAAACAAAGTGGAAGTTCTCTCCTCCCTTCAGAGAAAAGTACATCCTTTTTGATGATCACTTCTTTCCACTGGGATCTCACCCACAGAGGTCCTTCATGTAGGACATTTTTTGCTGTGTGTCTTGGTTTTCTATGACTGAAATGCTCTTGCGGACTTTTCAGCCAGACCAGAATGCCTTAAGGACTGATTCTGAGGTCAGAGTACTACTTTCAGTGATTGTCTTTCTATTAGTCTGCTGTGTGGACTGCTTCCCATGTTGCAGTGTTCACGTCTTTCAATTCTATTATTATTACCAAACAGTTAATCCTATTTGTATGATCACTTTAACACTTAGTCCTATCTATATGGTCACTTAATCCTACGCCAATAATCACTTTAACACTTACAAAGTCCCCCCCGCCCCCCCGAGGGGATTTGTTTGCCTCACATTTTGTAGTCAGAATGGGGAAATGTGCTTAAATTTAATAAGAAGTTGTTCACTGAATCAAAAATTATTTGTTGATTATTATGTTCAAGCCACTATATTAGGTAATTAATTCACTGACTCTTGGTTTAGTTATTTGGTTCAATAATTTTTTAAATAGTCTATTAGGTTCTCAAGAAAAAAGGCTTTATTTAATTTAATTCATTACTATATAATTACAACTCTTAATTCACATTTAGTAGTAGTGCTATCACTATTCAATAAGGCAGTATGATTTCTAGCTGCAGATGTAAAAATAAAGTGTTCTCTTGCATACATATTAAATACAATTTTATAGGCATCATTACTGAAAGCAAGTCATCCCTAGAACACAGATGTGAAGTTACTACAATGCAAATCAGATCGCGCATAATGTTAAATGGAAAGCAGGAACAGATGTGGTGGTTCTGGACATTTGAGGTCTAACGTGTGGGTTTTGTTTCACTGGTTCTTTCTACTACTTTGTCTCCAACTCACTTCTGGTTCTTCCTGTATTTTGTTCCCCACTCCCAGATTCTGCCCATTAGGAAAAGGGGTGTTTCAGAGGTACTGAGTCATTTTACTGGACCCTAAAAATGAAACCCTAGGATGTTCCCATGTGTTGTCAACATCTTCAACTCTAACATCAGATGGGTTGACAAGTGAGTAGATGGATGGTACTGTCCTGCACATTTCCAAGGCTGCAGAAGGAAAGGTGATTCTCTGGGCGGCACTTCTTAGGATCAAAGGGAACAAGAGGCGATGGCACAATTCTATTTTATATGACTTGCTGGATCTACATGATTCATGTCTGGAGTATATATCTGCATTCAACTATTTACTATATAAAGAACAGTGAAAGTAAGCATTTGCACTACAGTATCATATTTCACCCACCCCCAAAATATACTCAATATCAAGATGTTGTGATTTTGCTAAAGTGAATTTTAACATTAGTAGTCCAAGGAGAAGAAGCGGGTGGGGGATGAGTATCGAGAAATATTACAGACTGTGATAGTGTTGAAGGAAGATAACCTAAAATTTAAAAATTTATTAGTGCATCTATGAAATAGGGACTCCTTGTGTAGATAACTAAGCCTCTTTTTAATTTCCATTTGTATCTATTAAATATTGACTTTCACATTTATAAAAGGATTCCTATATTAAGAATGTTTTATACAAAAGCTACTTATTGCCTTTTATCCAAATTGAAACACATGAGTGTCAAATGGAAAGAATTTCACACATATATGAGTGTGCTTCTGCTTTCCCAATAATTCTTTGAATTTTAAAAATTACAGTTCCTTTCTTTGGACATGTTCCTTTTATTTTTACTATTGCCCTTAATTATTTGACCAGAAATACTTACTACTTAGATTATTTACTTGATAAAATTAGGCTAGTGGATTTACAAAAGGAATTTTAGGTGATTATTACATTGTTTCATCAGGAATTTTCATTTTGTCTTGTTTGAAAGCTTCAAAATCACTAAACTTGGAAGCACTTAAATTAAAATAAAGAAATTTAAAATATAGAATAGGATGGATTTAATGTAACATTATCCATAGTAGCAAGAATATGGAAACAACCCAAATGATCATCTTTACAAGAATGGTTTAAAAATGATGATGCTACAACACGATTAGACATTCTACTGACCCTAACATAATTATGAGGATGGTATAGGAATTTGAAAAAAATGTTTTTATAGCATAAGTATCAGAATATAAAACAGTTCAACACATATACATCATGGTAAAATATCAATAACTGAATTTTTCTCTCACTTTGGGAAAAGACCCTCATCCTTTTAGGTTTATGCCACTTACACCCCTCATTTCTGTCACTGTTACCATCTACATGCTGGTTACCTTCAACCCTCTCCCCACACAAGTACTGTTATCTATCACTTTCATTGACTTCATTGTGCTACACTAATTCCCTGAAACTGCTCTGGGTGATAACAAGTTAGAAGTGATAATTGACATCAGTTTAAAATATAAGTAACACATCTATCTCATTTTGTTACCGCAGCCCGGGATGTTCTTCAAGTTAATTCTCTTTATTTCCAATCCCCTCCCTCATCTCACTGATTTCCTTACCCAGCCAACAAGGAGGGCCTGATAGCAACACTCAACAACATTCTCAGATCTGTTAACACCAGGGCTCATCTTATTTTTTTTAACCCCCCCCATAACTTCCCTCCCACCCGCAACCCTCCCCTTTCCCACCCCCTCTCCCCTTCCATTCACATCAAGATTCATTTTCAATTCTCTTTATATACAGAAGATCAGTTTAGCCTATATTAACTAAAGGTTTCAACAGTTTGCACCCACATAGAAACACAAAGTGAAAAATACTGTTTGAGTACTAGTTAGAGCATTAAATCACAATGTACAGCACACTAAGGACAACGATCCTACATGAGGAGTAAGTGCGCAGTGACTCTTGCTGTTGACTTAACAAATTGACACTCTTGTTTATGGCATCAGTAATCACCCCAGGCTCTTGTCATGAGTTGCCAAGGGTATGGAAGCCTTTTGAGTTCACCAACTCTGATCATATTTAGACAAGGCCATGGTCAAAGTGGAAGTTCTTTCCTCCCTTCAGAGAAAGATACTTCCTTCTTTGATGACCCGTTCTTTCCACTGGGATCTCACTCGCGGAGATCTTTCATTTAGGTTTTTTTTTTTTTCCCCAGAGTGTCCTGGCTTTCCATGCCTGAAATACTCTCATGGGCTCTTCAGCCAGATCCGAATGCCTTAAGGGCTGATTCTGAGGCTAGAGTGTTGTTTAGGACATCTGCCATTCTATGGGTCTGCTGTGTATCTCGCTTCCCATGTTGGATAATTCTCTCCCTTTTTTATTCTATCAGTTAGTATTTGCAGACACTAGTCTTGTTTATGTGATCCCTTTGGCTCTTAGTCCTATCATTATGATCAACTGTGAGCAGAAATTGATCACTTTGACTAGCGAGATGGCATTGGTACATGCCACCTTGATGGGATTGAACAGGGCTCATCTTATACTAGACCTTTCTACTACTTTTGATGTTAATTCCACATTTCCATTTTGATGGTCAATTTTATGTATCAACTGGACTGGGGATGAAAGATAGCTGGATTGATTTCTGGCTTTGTCTGTGAGGGCATTTCCAGAAGAGATTAGCCCTCCCCAATGTGGGTGTCCACCATCCAATCTTCTAAGAGCTCAAATAGAACAAAAAAAGGTGGAAGGGGCAAATACTCTCATTCTTCATGAGTTAGAACTCATATTTTCTCTTGTCCTTGGACATTAGAGCTCTGGTTCTCAGCCTTTGGCCTCAGACTGAATTATACTACTGGCTTTTGTGGTTGTCCAGATGTAAATGGTGTATCTTGGAGCTTTTAAGTGAACCAATTCCCATAATAAAACTCCATCCATATATGCACACACATATACACCATTATGGAGTGAAGAGTTTCCCCAAATCCATGCATTTAAACCTCAAGGTCTTGTGTTAACAGTTAATGGAACAATGTTATTGTTTGACTGATTAGGATGGAGATCCTAATTAAAGTGGATAGGAGGTGGGGCCAGTGGGAGGCCTTTAGGCTACTAGGGCTTGCCCTCGGAAGGCAGTTCTCATGGAGGGAGCTGGTAAGCCCAGTTCAGCCTAGCTGCTTCTCCTTCTGCTTCCTGGCTCACCCTGTGACCATCCTTCTGCATGTGCTCTGCCATTGCCAGCCTCCACCAGATGTCAGACTAATGGGACTGCCTCATGCTGAAATATGAGCCTCCAAACTGTAGGCCACAGAACACCTTTTCCTTCCCAGAAGCCCTTCTTGGGTACTATGGTTCAAGTAACAAGAAGCTAATGCCTAGACCTAGTGCTTCTGTTTCCCTGGAGAGCCTTGATGTGCCCTTGTTGCCAGGATACTCTTCTCTCAGGAATTTCCTCTCACCTGTCTCACATACAGACACTGGTTTCAGTCACTCCCTTAAGCTTTGGTATGGAACAAATTAATCCCCCTGTGAAAGCTTAGAGTTTTTATAATGTAAACCAACATGTGCATACCAGTAATTTTCTACTACACAGATGAGATACCAGTCAGAATTTCTATATATTTTTTCATTGCTTTAATGTTTAGTAACTATTCACTGATGTTATTACTTTTTCTTTTCAATATTATCTTCAGTTCCCACTAATGGAGAGAGATTGATGCTAAAGAGGAAAGCTGAGAAACAAAAGCTGAGAAACAAAAAGAAGATTTTTTTTTTACCCTAGAGAAAAGTAGTTTAAAATGTCACTCATAACTATGAATCAGCTCTAGCAGTTCTAGCCTAGTACAAGGAGTCCCCACCCCCACCTTTTTTTTTTAAAGATTTACTTATTTATTTGAAAGTCAGAGTTACAGAGAGAGAGGGGAGGCAGAGAGAGAGAGAGAGAGAGAGAGGCGGCAGAGAAAGAGAGGGAGAGAGAGAGAGGGAGAGGGAAAGAGGGAGAGAGAGAGAGCACGCACGCGCGAGAGGTCTTCCATCTGCTGGTTCATTCCTTAATTGGCTGCAATGGCCGGAGCTGCGCCAATTGGAAGCCAGGAGCCAGAAGCTTCCTCTGGGCCTTCACATGCAGGTGAGGGGCCCCAGGACTTGGGCCATCTTCTACTGCTTTCCCAGGCCATAGCAGAGAGCTGGATCGGAAATGGAGCAGC
Organism: Oryctolagus cuniculus; assembly: GCF_964237555.1. Lineage (NCBI taxonomy): Eukaryota > Metazoa > Chordata > Mammalia > Lagomorpha > Leporidae > Oryctolagus > Oryctolagus cuniculus. The sequence continues at coordinate 51,366,196 of NC_091439.1, read as the reverse complement.
CGGGATACAAACCAGCGTCCATATGGGATGCCAGCACTGCAGGAGGCAGCTTCATCTGCTATGCCACAGCACCAGCCTGGAGTCCTTCTCTTTTAAATCCAGATCTAAAGGCTGGCGTTGTGGCGTAGCAGGTTAAGCTGCCACTGGGATGCTAGCATTCCATATCAGAGCACGGGTTGGATTTCTGGCTGCTTAGCTTTTGATCCAGATTCCTGCTAAAGCACCTGAAAAACAGCAGAAAATGGTTCAATGCTTGTGCTCCTGCCACCTATGTGGGAAATGCAGATTGAATTCCAGGCTCCTGGCTTTGGCATGGCCTAGTCTTGGCAGTTGTGGGCATTTGATGAATGAACAACTGAAGATCTCTTTCTCTGTCTCTTCCTTTCTCTGTCCTCTGCCTTTCAAATAAATTAATCCTTTAAAAATGTATATTTTTTCCAAAATCTCTGCATATTCAACATTCTTCATACTCTAGTGCTATGTAAGTAGAGTTCAGTCATTTAAAAAAGTCTAATCTATAATTTTCAAATGAAATTTAAGTTTTCTGCTTTCCTGCTGCCCTCAACAGCCAAATCATTCTCATTTTTTCCTTTGATTCCTGCAATATCTGTTTGCTTTGGTACAATATAATCCATTTACCACACTGCAACATGAAAGTTTTGTAAAACAAAATTGGATTATTTCATTTCCCACGTTCAAACCCTCAAAAGATTTCTCACAGTACACAGTACATCTGTATTCCTTTTCCTATTCTACAAGGTCTTTTGTGCTCTGGCCACACCTCTCTCCTGCATTATTTTATATCCCTGTGATGTTTAAGTAACACTTGTCATTACACTGATTCTGAAGCCACTCATATGGCTGGACACATTGTTCATTCTGTGTGGAATCTCTTCTCTTAGATCTTCTCAACAATGAGGTTTCTGACACCTCATAGTAGTCATCCCTGATGTCTCCCTTTAAACAGGCCATCAGTCCCTAGTCACTCACCAAAAAACACCCTATTTTCTTCACAGCACTAGAACTCAAATTAGCTTGCTAAGCTTACTTGCTTATGCACTTATTATCTATCTCCTCCCCCGCCCCCCATAATTACAAGGTAAGTTCTGTCTTCTTTATTACTGTATTCCCATGTCTTGGCAGAGTACATACATTTAGGAGGTATGCAATAAGTATCTACTGATAAAATTAATTAAGGAATAATCAGGTGCATAGGCATTAAGGTCAAACAATCAGAAAGGCAGACTATATACAAAGAATGAACATTATACTTGTTCAGACTCCAAACACTGTAGTGAGATTTCCCCTGTGATATAGGGGAAAATTTCAGACACCCAAATAAAACTTCTCACTTCCAATAAATATGTACAAAATACTCCATGCTTTTTAGTATACATCAAAGCAAATAATAGATAAATTTGAAACTGGTTAAAATGAGAAGCTTAGAAAATAACCATGTTATGTTAGAATCGTGGCTCTGCTATTTAGCTACTTATTTGTACGACTTAGAAAAGTTAATTCAGCTTCTGTGTTCCCATCTATAAAATGGAAAAAAATGAGATTGTACTGATGTGAGATTGAAGGAGTTAAAATAGGAGAAGAACTTAAACAGTGCCAGGTACACAGTAAGTACTCAATAAATATTAATTATAACTATTATTACTTGCATACAATGAATACAACTTGTTTAATGCAAAGCATCCATGTATCTAGACATCATTGCTTTGAGTATTAGGTTTATATATTTAAGAGAAATAGAGGAAGTGATAATAATAATGATACTTAAATCATAAGATTTAAAAATTGTTAAAAATGATGTATGTAACTGAAAGGCAGTTAGAGAGAGAATGAATCTTCCATCTGCTTGTTTACTCCCCAAATGGCTGAAAGGCCTGGAACTGCATCCAGGTCTCCCATGTGAGAGCAGAGGCCCAAGTACTTGGGCCATCCTCCGCTGCTTTCCCAGGCACATTAGTAGGGGGTTGGATCAAAAGTGGAGCAGCCCCCATATGGGATGCCAGCATTGCAGATGATGGCTTATTCCGCTGTTCCACAGAGCCAGTCCCAAACTATAAGATTTATAAATAGAATATATCCTAATGCTTATTTTTCTCTTGAATGGACAAGTAATTTTTTAAAAAGTGTGGTAAAATAAACATAACATGAAATGTAACCCTTTGTAGCCATTTGTGACTACACGATTCAGAGGCAGAAAGTATATTTTCCATATTATATGATCATTTATAGAATTATTTAATCATCTCAGATAGAACTCCATATACATAAATAATACACCCTATTCTCATTTTCCCTCAAGCCCCTGGTAACCTCTGTTCTACTTTCTATACCTATGAATTTGCCTGTCTGTGGCACTTCATATAAGTAGAACCATGTAATACTTGTATTCTTGTGTTCTGTTTTTATTTTCTAGGTTCATCTGTTGTGACATGTATCAGAATTTCCTTTAAGGCTAATATTTCATCATATGAATATGCCACTTTTTAAATCAATTTATGTGTTGCTGAACATTAATCTCTACCTTTTGGCTACTGTGAATGATGCTGTTAATAAACACTGGAGTATAAGTATATTCTGAGAAGTTAAACTGCTGGATCATATGTCAATTCTATGTTTAACTTTCTGAGGAATCACCAAATTGTTTTGCACAGCAGCTGTGGCATTTTACATTCCCACCAGCAGTCCACAAGAGTTTCAATTTCTCTTCGTTCTCTCCAACACTTGTTATTTTCTAGGTTATTTATTTTGTTTTTATAGGGGCCATGCCAGTAGAAGTAAAGCTGTACTTCATGCTGGTTTTGATTTGCACTTCCCTAGTGAATGGCACAGTCTCAAGGTCTTTTCATGGGCTGTTCATCTTGGCCATTAGTATATCTTTGAAGAAATGTCCATTCAAATTCTTTATCTATTTTATATTAAGTTTTGGGATTTTTGTTGTCAAGACTTTTTACATATTTTGCACAGGAATGTTTTATTAGATGTATGATTTGCAAATATTTTCTCTCATTCTGGGGGATTCTTGATAGTGTCCTTTGGTGTACAAAAGTTTGTAAATTTTATGGTCTAATGTATCAATTTTTTTCTTTTGTTGCTTGTGCTTTCTGTGTCATTTCTAAGAGAATAATGCCAATTCCAAGCTCATAAAGATTTTCTCCTGGGTTTTCTTTGAAGAGTTTTATAATACTTAGATCTTTACTCCATTTTTTTTGTATATGGTGCAAGGCAAAGATTTAACTTTACTACTTCCTATGTCTATACCCATTTTTGTTCTAATGAGTTCTATAATGTAGGAAAATGGCTGAAATGGCTATATATACATTGTATATGTCTATGGAAAGCAATTAAAATTGCATTTAAAGTTTCATTTGGATATGGACCATAAAATAAAACAATATATCTGTTTGTAGAATTTTAAGCAATCAACTTCCAAATATCTCACACAATAATTTGAGATAAATGTCTAATATTTTAAACTACTGTAGTCAAAACTTTTTACAGGGGTGGTGCTGTGGCATAGTGGGTGAGGCTGTTGCCTGTGATGCAGGCATCGCATATGGGCACCGGTTTAAATCCTGGCTACGCTACTTCTAATCCAGCATCCTGCTAATGGCTTGGGAGATACAGTGGAAGATGACCCAAATGCTTGGGCCCCTGCCACCCACATGGCAGATCTGGAAGAAGCTGACTCCTGGCTTTAGCCTGGCCCAGCCCGGACTGTTGTGGCCTTCTGGGGAGTGAACCAGTGGATGGAAGCGCGCTCTCTCTCTCTTTCTCTCTGTAGCTCTTTCAAATAAAAATAAACAACAACAACAACAAAAAACTTCTACCCATTCTGGAATATTATCTTTATGGCATATATGAAATTAGCTTTTATGTTGCTATATTTTGAAAAATTCATTTGCAGCAATAATAAATATAAAAGCATCAATACATTATTCTAAATTATAGATATTTTAAATAGCACCAGTGAAGTGATTTCTGTTTTTTTACTTTTTAAAGATTTATTTACTTATTTATTTATTTCTTTGAAAGGCACAGCAAGAGATAGAGAAAGGGGGGGGGGAGGAAGGGAGGAAGAAAGGGAGAAAGAAAGAGAGAAGGAAGGAGGAAGAGAGAATTTTCTACCCATGGGTTCACTCTGCAGATGGCTACAGTGGCTGTGACTGGGTTAGTTAGAAGTCAGGAGCCAGGAAATCATCCTGATCTCCCACATGGGTGATAGAGGAGCAACTACATGGACCATCAACCACTGGTTTCTCAGGTCCATTATTAGGCAGCTGCATCAGAAGCAGAGTAGCTGAGACTCAAACAAACACTCTGGAATGGGATGTCAGTGTTTCAAGAAGTAGCTTAACCTACTGAACCACAAAACCAACCCTTTTCTGGTTTTACTTTATGGTCAATATAATCTACATGATTAGCTAAATGCAGTTTTGTTAGTAGATAAACTCAGTAAGCTTTTAGAATATAAAATCAACATAGAAATATCAGCAGTGTTTCTTTACACTAACAGTGAACTTCCCAAACAAGAAATCAATTACAACAGCTACAAATAAAATACTTGGGTTTGCAAGATTAAGGAATTATGTACTAAAACTACAAAACACCACTGCAAGAAATTAAAGATGATGCAAATAAATGGAAAGATATTTCATGTTCATGAATTTGGGAATTAATATTGTTAAAATGCCCATATTACCGAAAGCAATAGACTCAATGCAATCTATCAAAATTGTAATGACATTTTTGATAGAAACAGAAAAAAAACAACCTTAAAATTCTTATGGAACCTCAGTAGACCCCAAATAGCTAAAGCAGTTTTGAACAAAAAGAACAAAGCTAGACACATCACAAAATCCATTTAAAGGTCTAGCAAAAGGCTATATACTAATCAGAAAAACTAGGTATTTGACCTAGCTGCTAAAATTCTGGTTACGATATCTGCATCTCACATTGGAGTACCTGGGTTCTATAATTGGCTCTGGCTCCTGGCTACAGCTTTCTCCTAACGCAGACCCTGTGAAGCAGTGTTGGTAATTGTATATGGTGGAGTCAAGAATGCACAATGGAGAAAGGACAGTCTCCTCAATACACAGTGGTGAGAAAACTGGGTATTCACACACTAAAGAATGAAATTAGACTCCCTATCTCACACCATATAACAATATTCAATTCAAATGTGTGAAAGAATTAGATGTAAGATGTGAAAATATAAAACTACTAGAAGAAAACCAGGAAAAAGCTCCATATCAGTCCAGGCGACACATTTTTTTGGGGTGTAATACCAGAAGCTCAAGTAACAAAAACAAAAACAGACAAATAAGAGTAATAAAATGAAAAAGCTTCTGTATAGCCAATAAATAATCAACAGAGTGAAGGGATAACCTAAGAAATTGGAAAAAAATACTGGCAAAGCATAAAGGGTTAATATTCAAAATACATAAGGAACTCCAACAATTCAATAATAAAACAAGCAGCTAGGGTAAAGGACTTGGCTATTTCTCCAGATAAAACATACAAATATCCAACAAATATACATGAAAAATGTTCAATATCACAAATAATCATAGCAATGCAAATTAAAATCACTATGAGAAATCAAGTCGCACCTTTCAGAATAGCTATAATCAAAACATGAAATGTAAGTGCTGACAAAGACATGGAAAACAGAGAAAGCTTCCATATTGTTGGCAGGAATTTAAAATAGTGTAGTTATTATGGAAAACAGTATGGAGATGCTTCAAAAAATTAAAAATAGAACTAGATACGATTCAGCAATTATATTACTGGGCATATATCCAAAGGATATAAAATCTGAACATCAGGAGATATGTTCAGTCTCATGTTCAAGGCAGCATTATTCAAAATATTCAAGATATAAAACTGCCCTAAGTGTCAGTCAATGGATGAATGGACAATGATAATGTGATAAACACAGCAGACACAATCTTAAAGAACTGCCATCTGCAACAACATGATGACTCTAGAGGATAATATGTTAAGAGAAAATACCATGCACATAAAGACAAATAACACATGAATTCACTTATAGATGGTATGTAAAAAAGTTAATCTTGGGGTTGGTATAGTGGTACAGTGTGTTAAGCTGCCACCTGCCACACAGGCATCCCATGTGAGTGCAGTTCTGAGTCCTGATGCTCTACTTCTGATCCAGTTCCCTACCAATGTGCCTGGGAATGCAGCTGAAGATGATCCAAATCCTGGGACTCTTGCCACTCACATGGCATACCTGGATGGACTTCCAGGCTCCTGGCTTGGGCCCAGCCCAGCTTCAACTGTTGTGCCATTTGGGAAGTGAACTAATAAATGGAAGATCTCTTCCTCTCTCTGTCTCTCCCCTTCTCTCTGTAACTGAATTTCAAATATATATAATATACAATTTATAATATATAATTTAAATATTTTATAAATAATTTTATACTTATAAAATGTATATATTATAAATATATATATGTATATGTATATATGTACATATATTATACAAATATATATACATATATATGATATATATACTTAAGTTGCTTTTGTAGAAGCAGAGAGCAAATTGGTGGTTACCAGAGGCTGATAAGTTTGACGATTAGTGACAAGTCAGTCAGAGGATAAAATAACTCAGTTAGACAGGACTAATAAGTTCATGAGGTCTATTGTACCTTATATGACTAAAGTTAATAACAATATATTATATACATGAAAATTGCTAGGAGAATAGATTTTATTGATCTCACCACAAAAAGTGAATTATTAAGTAACACATATGTTAAATATATTTATTTAGCCATTCCACAATTTATACATACATCAATACACTGTATTGCTTATCATAAAATACAAATTTTACATGTCAAACAGAAATAATGTGGCTATGAAATGGTCATAATTCATATGGAAACACAAGAGACCCCAAATAGTTAAAGTAAAGCAATCTTAAACAAGAAAAACAAAGCAACAGGCATCACAATATCAGATTTTAAGAAATATTACAGTGTAGTTATAATAAGAAGATCCTGATAATGGCACAAAAATAGACATGTACACCCATGGAAAAGGATATAAACCTCAAAAATTAATTCATGCATTTTCAGTCAACTAATCTTTGACAAATGACCTATAATCAATCCCCAGAGAAAGGACAGTCTCTTCAATTAATGGTGCTGGTAAAATTGGAAAATTGGATCTATGCTTTCAGAAGTATGAAACAAGATCCCTGCCTTATACCTTATGTAAAAATCAACTCAAAAATAGATCAAGAATCTAAATCTATGACCTGATACCATTAAATTGGTAGAGGAAAAGATAACGGAAACTGCAATATGTTAGCTAGACAAAGACATCTTAGAAATGTCTCCAGAAGCACAGGCAATAAAAACAAAAATAGACAAATAGGATTACATCAAGCTAAGGAGCTTCTGCAGTGCAAAGGAAATACTCAACAAAGTGAAAGGGCAACTAGAAAATGGGAGAAAATAGTGGCAAACTATGAAACTGATAAAGGATTAATATCAAGGATATATAATGTGCCTAAGATACTCAACAATAGCTAAACAAATAATCCAGTTAAGAAACAGGCAAAACACATGAACAGGCATTTTTCAAAGGTTGAAATACAAATTGCCAACAGACACATGAAAAAATGCTCAGCAGCACAAGCCATCAGAGAAATGCAAATAGAAACCACAATGAGGTTTCACCTCACCCTAGTTAGAATGGCTATCATCCAAAAATCAAAGAACAGTAAATGCTTATGAAGATGTGGAGCAAAAGGTACCCTAATGCATTGTTGGTGGGAATGTAAACTAGTATAGCCATTATGGAAGATGGTATGGAGAGTCCTCAGAAATCAGAAAACAGGTATACCGTATGACTCAGCCATCCAGCTCCTGGGAATGTATTCAAACAAAAAGAATTCAGCATGTGAAAGAGTTATCTGTATCCCCATGTTTATTGCAGTTCAACTCAAAATAGCTAAGATAGGGAATCAACCCAGACGTCCATCAATCGATGACTGGGTAAAGAAAATATAATATATAAATACACACACACACACACACATACACCCACACTACGGAATGCTACTCAGACATAAAAAATAATGAAATCCTATCTTTTGCAACAAAATGAGTACAAATGGAAACCATTAGGCTTAGTGAAATAAGCTAGTACCCAAAAAACAATATCACATTTTTCTGATTTGTGGCAGTTAATATGGAATACAAAAAATACGAATAAGAACGAAACAGACATCTTGTGATATGATTGTTGTTTTTAGTGCTTATTTATACTCCTGTTGAACTGTGGTACTCCTACTTTTTACTTGTTGAATATTATGGTTAGTGGTAAATTAAGCCTGTGATTATAGAATGGTTTGAAAGGATGTCTTTGACAAATTAAGAAAAAAAATGAAGTAAGGAGAGGGACTAAGGGAAGGGGAGGGGAAGGAAGGGAAGTATGGTTATCTTACCTATGAAATACATCAAATCTGCTCTTTAAATTAATAAAAAACATTCAGTTCCCTCTTTATATAAATATTCATGCATTTAACAATATTAATTTATATATTTGTTTGAAAGGCAGAGTGACGGGGAGGAAGGGGAGATCTTTTGAGCTGCTAGGACTTGAATCAGCACTCCAATATAGGGTGCCAGAGTGGTAAGCAGTGGCTTAACGCAGAGCTACAATGCCAGCTCCCTGTTGCACATATAAATGTGTGCTATTAAGTGATCTATAAGTTTCTATCTATTAATCTCTCTATAAGGCATGAAAATATTATACAATTAATAAAAAGGGTATGGTATTTTATTGCCTATAAGCAGATTTAATATTTCACTACTCTATTAAAAGATTTTAGGTAATTACTCCAGTATAAGGAACAAAAGAATCAAGAAATGATTGAGATGTTTTATGAGAAGTAATGCTTTTGATCAACTAGAACAATATGATTCATATTAGAATGGTTCACATTAACATAAGGAGGAAATGAAGAGAGAATATAATATAGGAATAATGCAATAGTACACCTAGGTAATATTTAGAAAAAATGTTAGATATCCACACAGAGTCCTTCAAAGATTTTGGCTGAATTCTTGCACTACCATTTAGTGTGCATAGGGAAGTTACTAAGCCACTTTAGCCCTCATTTATATAGTGATGAGATCAATACTTGTTTTGTATTTACATACAGTAAAGCTTATAGCATACTCAACAAAATTCTTAGCCTGTGTTAACAATTCAGCAATTTTTCTATGATTGTGATGACAAGAAAGCATGGTCTATTTTTTTTTTTTTTGTCAATAATTGTCTTGCTTCTATTCTGAAGGCAATGCAGTATGGTATTTATCTTTGCAATAAGATGTTTATATATAAAATGAAGAGAATAATTTTCTGAGAAGGAATTTTTTTATTTTTTAGAAAGCTTTTATTTAATAAATATAAATTTCATAGGTATCGCTTTTGGAATATAGAGGTTCTTCCTCCCATACCCGCCCTCCCACCCTCAAACTGCCCCACCTCCTACACCCTCTCCCATTCCATTCTTCATTAATTTCATTTTTAATTATCTTTATTTACAGAAGATCAACTCTATACTAAGTAAATTTCATAAGTTTATACCCACACAGATACATAGTATAAAGTACAGTTTAAATCTCACAGTACAACTTATTAAGGATGGAGGGTCCTAAATGAGAAGTAAGTGCCCAGTGACTCCTGTTGTTGTTTTAAAAATTGACACTCTTTATTTCAGGCATGGAAAGCCAAGACACTCTGGCAAAAAGATCTCTGTGAGTGAGATCCCAGTGGAAAGAACAGGTCTTCAAAGAGGGAGGTGCCTTTCTCTGAAGGGAGGAGAGAACCTCCACTTTGACTATGACCTTGTCTAAACAAGATAAGAGTCGGAGAACTCAAGGGGCTTCCATAGCCTTGGAAACTCATGACTGGTGCATAGGGAGATTACTGATGCCATAAACAGGAGTGTCAATTTGTAAAGTCAACAACAGGAGTCACTGTGCACTTACTCCTCATGTAGGATCTCTGTCCTTAATGTGCTGTACACTGAGGCTTAATGCTATAACGAGTACTCAAACAGTATATTTCACTTTGTGTTTCTATGGGGGAGCAAACGATTGAAATCTTTACTTAATGTACACTAAACTGATCTTCTGTAAAAAAAAAAAAAAAAAAAAAAAGAAATTATCAATTCCCAACTTGACTCTCACTGGGATTAAACATGACAATAGGTCTGATCTGATTTCATCATCATTTAAAAAAAAAATCATCTATTATTTTTCACTTTATGTTTCTGTGTGGGAACAAACTGTTGAAATCCTTACTTAAGGTATACTAAGCTGATCTTCTGTATATTAAGATAATCGAAAATGAATCTTGATGTGAATGGAAGGGGAGAGGGAGTGGGAAAGGGGAGGGTTGTGGGTGGGAGGGACGGTATGGGGGGGAAAGCCATTGTAACCCATGAGTCGTACTTTGGAAATTTATATTCATTAAATAAAAGATAAAAAAAAAATTGACACTCTTATTTATGACATCAGTGATCACCCGAGACTTGTCATGAGCTGCCAAGGCTATGGAAGCCTATTGAGTCCACAAATCCATCAGTATTTAGACAGGGCCATCAGTAAAGTGGATGTTATCTCCTCCCTTCAGAGAAAATACATCCTTCTTTGATGGCCCCGAGAAGGAAAAATTTTAAGAGAATGCTGTACATTTTTCTAAACAAAAACACAGCAAACTTTTAGAGCTTTTATCTGAGAAATAATATATTCCAACTGTCTCGTTTAACCAGACTCTACAGCAAAGGGAAGATGGTATAAACACTGTCAAATAGGGTACACATTTATAATAAGCAAATTTACTAAACCTCAATATTCCAAAGTTTCACAACCTTCTTTTGAGAGGGTGTGAGATCACTCCAATAAAAAGAAGTACAAAATGTAAATCCCTGTACCACAAAACCCACCCACCAACAAAGAAAGTTTTAAATGGATAATTAAGCTTAGTAACTCAAAGCATGTTTCATAACCTAAGAATCTATCATTTCTAGCTTCTATCATCACTACTTCTTTTAAATCCAACACTTTTTTAAATTCAACAATCTTTGAGTCCAGATGTGTCTTTTTCATTGTTTTTTCCTTTATAAGACTGAACATCTGCTGGAAGACATCTTGGTAGCTCAAAACAGCCAATGAACTAATGTTTTTGAAAAATAAGCCTAGTCCTATAATAGGAGAAAATATCAAGGTGGCCTTCTTCCAACAGAGGTTTTATGCCCTAAGGATATTTGTCACAATAGCTGACATGTAAAGTAATAGGTAAGTTTTTTCAAGCCCTAGCTTTGCTGAGAACTTTATGGACCCTGCTTTTTAAAATTCTTTCAAACATTTTGTGAGGAAAGTAGTATCTCCATTTTAGAGATGAAAAAGGTAAGGCCAGCGCAAGTAAGTTGAAGAAAAGAGATTAAGCCCTTACAAATAAAAAGTACTAACTTTAAAAAGGCTTCCAATAATAGGAAGAGCTAATTATAAGTTGGTAATTTACACTAAAAACTTTCTTTCACTAAAGTCACACTTTAACATGGAGTTCATCATCTAAATTGACAGAGAAATGGATGACTCAATTTGTAAACTTTCATAATAATTTTTTTTAAACACTGGAAATGGCAAGGAGCTGGATTAATGAAATATGATTCTTTCTTTATTTTCACACAGTGGAAACAGTAAGTGAGAAAAATGACTTATGTGATTTTAGTACTTTATTATTTCTGGAGGGGCTAGTTTCTGATCTTTTTTGTTAGAATCTGTCTATAGTTATCTGTCTGTTGGTGTAGCTGTTTATCTGTATCACACTCTATCTCTGTGAGGTACTATTTCCATGAATGTTATTAACAACACAAACTGTACTAGAGAAGTATGTAAACCAATTTGGAGACAATAAATCCAATTAGCTCAAAAAGCATACTCCCAAAAATCCTTAAGAGCCAACATCAATCTTATTTATTTAGAGAAACACGTTGACTCTGATTCCTGCAAGATTATTTTAGTTCCAGATGAGTAAAAATCCAGAGTGGGACAATAGTTCTTAAATAAACAGTAAAAAGGTACAGTTTCAATATGTGTTGCGTAAAAAGAATCAATGGCTATGGAAACCTTCAAGAGTTGATGCATATTTCTTTCTACAGTATAACTCACTAAACCAGAGAATGAACTGTTTAAGGAAAAAAATTAACATAAGAATTGTTTAATTTAAACATTGCAGGTAAAGGGAAATGTGTGTAGAAATAGATCATTATCTGACAAAGACTGCTTGATTGCCAACTATGATTTTTACACTGAAAGTCTTTTGAGATAATGTTAGGAGATTCAAAAAATATGGTCAGATGGGACCAACTTCATATGAAAGAAAGGACGCTTAAAATATTTACTAGTGACAATTTCAATATGGTAGTCTGGGATGAAATTTTCATTTTAACAACCCCCCACCCCCCAACACACAACAAAAGAAACACACACACATGCCTACACACACACACAGACACACACAAACTCTTAGAAAATATATTTTATTTCAGGAATTGAATTTTTTGAGATGGTCTTTTGAGATGGACATTTTCAAAAACTGCAGCTAGATTTCTGATTTTCCTGAAAATTTTGGTATTAACATCAATTATTTCCTTTCAGAAAAAATAGAATATATAAAGGTTTAAAAATATTTCTAACCATTTCTTTAAACAGTTCATATGCCCTATCCTGTACAGTTATCTAAAAGCACACAATGTCTGCGTAGAGCCTGCAGGTAAAAAGAATGGGAAATAGGGACAATTGCATTGCAACAGTGAAGTAAATAATGATCCCAAGGATGACTTTTGGACACTGCACACTGAGGCATCCAGAAGCCTCCATATATGTTTAACTCCCTCCTTCCCAGATCAAAAGCTTCATTTCTGAGCTTATTTTGTTTGTATGCTTTCATTCTGAGGCTCACTCTTCAGGTCCTCTGATTTCTCCCTTTTTCTAGGGTAATCAATATCTCTTTCATTGGCTCCTGCAAATCTGCCTAGAGATGAGTCTCCCATCCTTATCTCTATAAACTTTCATTCTCCCTCCACCATTATTTTTTCACCTTTTAATTTCCTCCAGGAGATGTCTAATTAATATATCCCAAAGGCAATTAAAGTTGTGCAAAAATATATCCACTTTAATCTATATCCTTGTATCACAATAGAGTTAGAATTAATTCCACTTCTCGTCACTCTTTCCAGTGGTTTACATTTCTGCCAAATCCTACCTGCAAAATACATCTGGACTCAATCTCCTCCTTTCCATTCCCCTATTCTATGATTCAATGCCTCATGTTTCACCTAAATTACTAGAGATATTCCTAATAATTCCCCCAATTCATTTTTCTCATGTACAAACGCATATATTCTTCACATTGCTGCTATAGTTACTGCCCTATAATGCAGTATTATCATGCCATTCTCTCATCAGAAACATATTTGATTTCACAAATAGCATCTGGATAAGCTAGAATGTTTCAGAGTCCAGAAAGGACTGTGGAGATAAAGCTATTCTAGTGCATATTAGTGGGATAACTTTTCCATAGTCATAAGTCACTAAGTAAGAGAGCTAGGCCCTGACTCCTTCCCACATTACATCAAATTTTATTTCTAAATTTGACTTTTGGTTTATAAATTGAGATATTTCTTTTTAAGTTTAAATCAGGCAATCTTTAAATGCTCTTTTCACTCGTATGTCTACATCATAAGGAATATGTGAGGGAAAATATGATCCAGACTTGAGAACAAGTCAATAAAAATGCTTTACTGGACAGATCTCATTGAGAACAACATTGTTGATGTCAGTGGAAAAATGCATTGACTGCTAACTTCCATTCTACCAAATGTAACATACTCATTCAGAATGGCTAGAGATGGAATCATTACTACAACAGGCAGCAGAAAGACAGTCATTCATCACTTCTGGATTTGAGAACTTCAGAAATAATTTTCCACCTAATTTTTAAAATATTTATTTTTATTTATTTGAAAGGCAGAATCACAGAGAAGAAGAGGAAGAAGAGGAAGAAGAGGAAGAGGAGGAGGAAGAAGAGGAGGAGGAGGAAGAGGAGAAGGAGGAAGAAGAGGAGGAGGAAGAAGAGGAGGAGGAGGAAGAGGAGAAGGAAGAGGAAGAGGAGGAGGAAGAGGAGGAGGAGGAGGAGGAAGAGGAGGAAGAGGAGGAGGAAGAGGAAGAGGAAGAAGAAAGAGAGAGAGAGAGAGAGAGAATGAATGAATCTTCCATTCATTGGTTTACTTCCTAAATGGCTGGGGCTGGGCCAGGACGAAGCCAGGAGCTCAGTGCTTCCTCTGGATCTCCCACGTGGGTGCAGGAAGTCAAGTACTTGGGACATTTTTCTGCTGCTTTCCCAGGTGTGTTAACAGGGATCTGGATCAGAAGTGAAGCAGCTGGGTCTTAAATTTGTGCCTATATGGTATGCCAGCTTCACAGGCAGAGGCCTAACCTCCTATGCCATAATGCTGGTCCCACTACCTAAATTGTTTTGAATCATTTTAATTTTTTCAAAAGACAGAGAAAGACAGACACTTTCCATCTGCTGGTTCACTCCGCAAATGCCCACAACAACCAGGGTTGGGCAGGCCAAAGCAGGAGATGGGAATTCAATCCAAGTTTCCCACATGGGTGGTAGTGATCCATGTACTTGGCTAATCAATGCTGCCTCCCAGAGTGCACAGTAGTAGGAAGGTAGAGGCAGGAATAGAGCCTAAACTAAACCCAGGTGCATCCCAAGTGGCATCTTAACTACTAGGCCAAATGCTTGCCCCTTGGAAAGATTCTTATAAAACTCATTTGTAGCAGGGTGTGCCTACTCAACAGCATATGGTATGATGCATTGGTTAGCTAAGCATAAGAAAAAAAAAAACCAGAGCATCTGTGCATCTACATTTTCAAATTTTAATAGCCAATTAGAATTTCTATGTAATATTTATAGCTCTGTAAAACTCAGGTAATGAATATAATCATTTTCCCCCTCTGGAGAAGATAGGCTGTTATATAACAGAAATGAGAGCATATATTCTATTCATTTGCTGCCTTAAGGAACTTACAAAGAAAGGTGTTGGTTTGAAGCTTACCATCCACTCTGGATAGAAAGAGAACAGAGATTCTAGTGCTATGTACCTATAATAAAATGCAGTGATTCCATGCAATATTAAAAAACACCACATTTGAATGATATCATCAGGAATGGGGCTATTTTATTAAATAATTTTTCCAATTAATAGATGATTATTTTTTGTTTTGCAAAACTTAACTATTTTGATGGCTATATGAAAATGTATTTTAATTTCCTTAATTTCAATTTACAAAAGGTGATTTTAATGATCCAGGATCATAATTAAGATTGCAGAACTGTTTTGTGCAGTTATAGTATATAAGAGCTGTGGAGGTAAGGCTCTAGGTTCTTTGCTGATATACCTGCCTGGCTTTCCCGGTACACTCTCTTCATTAAAATTCATGAGCATACTTACTGCCAATCTCTATCTCATGTCTGCAATTCTTATGGGAAGACCCAACCATCTCCAGAATCATATTTTCAGCAGAGCCAACCAGAAAAGAGCAATAGTGATGATGGAAGCTGATTCTTTGTACTACACAATTCTCCAGTAGGATGTTTCCTCCCAATTTGGTTATGGTTTGATCACCAGTCCTTAAAGAAAGGAAGATCAATCTTTTCCTATAACACTGCCTCACAGAAAATGAGGTCTTCAATTATAACATGACTTTACAGCCAGATCAATTCTGTTATGAGCACAGTATATTGACAGAAGTCCTTTTTTAAAATCAAATTAAGGCAGAGATGGGAAGTTTTACTGATGACTACCAAACTTTATAGAAAGGTTGTACAAAGTATTCACCATGTTTGACCTTACCTAGAAGGACATAATTCTCATGGGTACATTCTTAACCCATGGGGAAGGACAAAAAGTGGCAGAACATGACCATGACTATAGATTTCAAGCTCAGGCTGCCTCTGATATTGGAAGGATACACAAAAAATTAGTGACAGAACAGACCACCACCTTGGCTGACTTCCTAAAGGCTTCCTCCACCTTCTAGCATAATCAAGAAAAAGAAGTGGGTAGAGGAGAAGGAGGAAAGAGCTAGGCAGAAGGAGCTATGAAAGGATAGGTGGCAGGCTCAGCTGATAGCAGCCTTACATGGTGACCTGCCTCAGGGAAACTTGATAAGGCCAGTCTTTACTCAAATAGCAACTGTCCTCAATGCAGGAAGCCAGAGCATTGGTCAAGTAACTGTCTTGACAAGAGCTCGCCTCCACAGAAGTCTTGCCAGCTCTGCTAAATAATTAGGCCACTGGAAATGTAAATGCCCTGAGGACTGAAGCACTCTTGGATGAGAATTACAGACCCCGCTGGACCTAAGCTGAGGAAGCCTTTTGCTCTACCCAGTGCACAAGTCAACCATCACTATTGAGGGGATGGAGCTAGGTCACTGACATTGTAGGTAGGGCCATGGATCTTTCTTTTAGATACAGGATCCCCTGACTCTGTTCTAACGTCCTAATAGGGCCAGCTCTCCTTATAGTTCAGCAAGGTAATGGGAGTAAATGGGTACCTTCCCTAAAGAGATTGACATATCACCACCTTATACAGTCTTTGGGGTCAGACCATATTTTCCCAACAGTTCATTGCAATGGCTGAATGTTTCAACCCTTTGCTGAGAAAGGACATTCTAAACAAGTTAGGAACCTGTGTAACTTTCTCCACATATGAGGACAGGTAGATTTCCATCACTTCCTATGTTACCCCAGACCTTCAAGTACCCAAAAGGTAAAGATAGATCTGCAAGTCAACTCACAGGTATGGGCCTCATACATAATGCTTGCCTTAGACATCCTAGTGGCTGCTCCTGGGGGTGTCTGTGCCATTCTCCAAGAACATTAGTTTTGGGTCAATTAAACTGGACAGTTCAATACCATATACAATATTTCTTGGATCAGGCCAGGCAACTCCAGGATCAATCAGTCTTCACAGGGTTGGAACTTTTGGTCTCATATCTGGCCATAGAAATCCTGGTTATTTCCTTCCTACATACCCCAGTACTATAACTTCCATACTACTTCTCTTTGAACCATGGGTCTTTAATGGTCTCATCCATTTTGTGCCTAACAGAAGACAAGTCATCCAGTTCCAAATGGTCCTGAGACAGTGCTTCTAGTATATCTACCTGGATGATCTGACCAGATCTGTGGACCACACAGGATCATCTTTTCCCAAACCACCTCCAAACACTATAGAGTAGATGGCAAGAGAATACCCATAGCCAGCTCCATGCCCCTTTGCCAGCTTGAAGAAGCTATAGAAGGCAGACATTAACTCATGATATCCTCACAAGAGTTATCAGTTACTCTTTTTTTTTCTTACTTAAGCTTTTTTCAGTTTATTTACTTTGAACTGACAAGTTAGCAAAATGTAAACCATAGAGAATTCTGAAACAATTTTAAATCATTTGAAATTATCTTCAAGTATTTTGTGCTGGATTTAATAATTCCACATACTTAATCCAGAGAATTTATCATAAAACTGCTTGAAATTTATAATTCATTTTAACAGATTCATTGTGATTTGTAGACAGAATTCTAAGAACATCATGATATTCCTTTCCTCCCTCTCAGATCTGTGGACCCTCCCACCCTCTTTCCTTGAGTTATACTCTTGAAAGGGGAAATATTAGAAAGAAATGGGAGAGAGGGACCAAGAAAGGGGAAATATTAGAAAGAAATGGGAGAGAGGGACCAAAGAACAAAAATAGGAAGTTGATGCAGTTGAATAAGGGTAGAAGGATGCCTTAGAAGCAGCCCATCATTTATACATCAAAATTCTTGCCCATATCCTATAACCTCTTAGGCAGCTCCCAGTAGGAGAATATTCCCAGTCCTGTACTGGGGGCAGCTCTTATGTCCAACAACATTGTGCTGACAAATCCCCAAGTGGAATTTCTTGAAACCCATTCCCAAAAAGCCCTCCACCAAGCAATATTCCAGAAGAGGGAAGCGGCATGAGGAGGGGGTGGGGTAGAAATGGGCCCATACCAATAAAAACTTCAGATTGAATTCAGCCTGGGCTCTTAGTTGCTTCCCAAGATGCCCACCTGACCTCCAGGTACATCGTTTTTATTATACTTCACTAACTTATTCACTGTCAAAAACAAAAAAACAAACAAAATAAACAAAAACAGAACACATCTGTTGGCCGGCGCCGTGGCTCACTTGGTTAATCCTCTGCCTGCGGCGCCGGTACTCCAGGTTCTAGTCCTGGTTGGGGTGCCGGGTACTAGTCCCGGTTGCTCCTCTTCCAGTCTAACTCTCTGCTGTGGCCTGGGAGGGCAGTGGAGGATGGCCTGAGTGCTTGGGTCCCTGCACCCGCATGGGAGACCGGGAGGAAGCACCCGGCTCCTGGCTTTCGGATCGGCGCAGCGCCAGCCGTAGCAGCCATTAGGGGAGTAAACCAATGGAAGGAAGACCTTTCTCTCTGTCTCTCTCACTGTCTATAACTCTACCTGTCAAATAAAAAAAAAAAAGACAGTTAATGAGGTGTATACACATACACACATACACACACATAATATCTTTAAATACATAAAATTTAGACTACTTAAAAGTAAAGTCAATTCTGATTAGTGGAAAATCTAAAGTGTAAAATATTTTAAAGTCATTTAAAATGATTCTCAAGGATGTTGTAAAAAAAAAAAAGAAAAGAACGTATCTGTCCCCATACCAATCTATAATTTCAAGCCACATTTATCTAGCTTTGTTTCTTTGTTTTTTCCCCCCTCATTAAGTGTTCCTTTATTTCTCTTTGAGTCAAGGAGTCAGCTCTTGTTACTGGAATCAGTCTTTCTGCCTTCTCATATTCTTTGATCTGTATTGCTCCCTTTAAATTCCCAGCTTCTAACTGTCTGAGGACTTAGATATTAGATCACAAAACCTTTAAAAATGTATGACAGTCAAATGTGTTTTGAGTGAGAATTTGAGAGAATAAAGTTAATGAGGTAACGTAAATGTTTTATGACAAATATTTTAGTTATGTAAAGACAGTTCTTGTTAACCAAATTCCTAATGAGTGGAAATTTAAAACAAAGTAAATTGCTCTTTTTACTTATGAGAAGCCTAGTAGGTCTAATAAGTATCTTCTAGCTAAGGTAGGGCGATTACTAGCCATCAATTATTAAGTATTTTTAACATTTTTATTTAAAGTTTTATGTATTTACTCATGTGAAAGAGTGATACAGAGACAAGGAGTGACACACACACACACACACACACACACACACAGAGAGAGAGAGAGAGAGAGAGAGAGAGAGAGAGATCTTCTGAGACAGGACAGAAGGAAGATACACTAAATCAAGCCCCTCTGGACTTAACTATGTATCATCTTCAGCTCAAAAACAATCAGGAGTAAGGAGCTTCTGGATCCTAACCACAAGACTTCCTACCTGCTAGGGACTTCCCTAATCTGCATCCGTGCCCAGAATAGCCCATTAGAACCCATACATTATCTTTCTGGGGTGGCAGTAATGAACAATACTGCCATTTTGAGTGTGTTGTGTGCACCACCTGTGCAGAACACCTAGCAGGTACAAGTTGAAATGCTGTGTGCTGAGGAGGGCAAGCCAGAACTCCAGGCCCAGTGCAGATTGAAAGGCTGAGCACCAAAAAAGAAATGTCACACTTCCGCAATTCAAGAAAAGTACCTGTTCAGCTCACATGGTGTATTACCTGTCTTGTGCTGGAGCATACTCCACAATACACTTTGTCTGAGTGGCACACTGGCCTCTTGTCAATACCTATTTGTGATTGAGCCAAAGAACCTGGGTCCAGTAACACTTCCAACCACTGGTTCAATCCCAAATGCTCATAACATTTGGAGCATAGATGCCAGGCTGAAGCCAAGAGTCAGGTCTCTATCCAGGTCCTCCACATAGGTGGCAGGGACCCAAGTACTTGAGCCATCATCCATCTACTGCCTGCCAAGTGTATTAGCAGGAAACCAGATGGGAAGCAGAGGAGGGATTTGATCCAAGACACTGAGATATGGGATGCAGATATCCCAAGTGGCTGTTTAACTCAGTGCATTACAGCACATAGCCTCTGACATTTTTATTTTTGGTAATTTAAACAATACATTAAAAATAATGAAAATCTATAATCTTAGCCTCCAAAGCTTTGTCCGGTTAATATGTTAGCTTCCTTTCTGCCTGCTCCAATTTTTTTTTTTTTTTTGGACAGGCAGAGTGGACAGTGAGAGAGAGAGACAGAGAGAAAGGTCTTCCTTTGCCGTTGGTTCACCCTCCAATGGCCGCCGCGGCCGGCGCGCTGCGGCCGGCGCACCGCGCTGATCCGATGGCAGGAGCCAGGAGCCAGGTGCTTTTCCTGGTCTCCCATGGGGTGCAGGGCCCAAGCACCTGGGCCATCCTCCACTGCACTCCCTGGCCACAGCAGAGGGCTGGCCTGGAAGAGGGGCAACCGGGATAGAATCCGGCGCCCCGACCGGGACTAGAACCTGGTGTGCTGGCGCCGCTAGGCGGAGGATTAGCCTAGTGAGCCGCGGCACCGGCCCTTTTTTTTTTTTTTTTTTTTTGACAGGCAGAGTGGACAGTGAGAGAGAGAGAGACAGAGAGAAAGGTCTTCCTTTGCTGTTGGTTCATCCTCCAATGGCCGCCGCGGCCGGCATGCTGCGGCCGGCGCAAACGCGCTGATCCGAAGGCAGGAGCCAGGTGCTTCTCCTGGTCTCCCATGGGGTGCAGGGCCCAAGTACTTGGGCCATCCTCCACTGCACTCCCTGGCCACAGCAGAGAGCTGGCCTGGAAGAGGGGTAACCGGGACAGAATCTGGCGCCCTGACCGGGACTAGAACCCGGTGTGCCGGTGCCGCAAGGCGGAGGATTAGCCCAGTGAGTCGCAGCGCCAGCCCTGCTTCCATTTTTAAAATCACTCAATTATTTTTGAAAAAATAAGATATGCACAGTAAAAGGGATTCAAACACTGCAGAAAAGCACAAAAATGAAAGCAAAAAGAAAAAGAAAAAACTATCCCAAATCCAAAAGCCAGAAATAGTCATCATTAATATCAGAAAAACATCAATCAGATATAATCCCTGTGTAATCACATTTGTAAGCTCATGAAAGGAAATTAATGTACAGAAACATAAAGAAACATAAAAAAACCTCTAAAATAGAATCATAAATTGCATCTTATTTGAATCTCTATTATAAATACGTATCCACCGCCATCCCAATGCACACATACTCTAAGCTCCCGACAGCTGAGCATTTTACAATCCTGCCGTCTTTGTAAAGCTCAAGGGAAGGTGGAGAGGTCTGCACAGTTTGGTGTTGTAGTGTGGATTCTTTGTTAGAATATCTGGGCTCCATTTTAAGTAATAAGTTGCTTTTAAGGATATCATAGAAAATAAAAACTCTGTTCTAATAAGCTTGGAATAGCTCTTAACTATGGAAGAAGTAAAAAATAAACTATACAGAACAGGAATCAGCCTGAATTATGTGTATCAACAACCTACTTTCTCACCTCTCTAAAACTGATATAATAAAAGGCCAGTTTAAAACATATACTCGATTGAATGGTTATGGAGGTAAGAGCAAAAATGAGAAGTCTTCCTATAGACAGGAATGGCAACACAAGTCATTTATAATGGGTGAATCTAGGCCGGCGCCGCGGCTCACTAGGCTAATCCTCCGCCTAGCGGCGCCGGCACACCGGGTTCTAGTCCCGGTCGGGGCGCCGGATTCTGTCCCGGTTGCCCCTCTTCCAGGCCAGCCCTCTGCTGTGACCAGGGAGTGCAGTGGAGGATGGCCCAGGTGCTTGGGCCCTGCACCCCACGGGAGACCAGGAAAAGCACCTGGCTCCTGGCTCCTGCCATCGGATCAGCACGGTGCGCCGGCCGCAGCGCACCGGCCGCGGCGGCCATTGGAGGGTGAACCAATGGCAAAGAAGACCTTTCTCTCTGTCTCTCTCTCTCTCACTGTCCACTCTGCCTGTCAAAAAAAAAAAAAAAAAAAAAATGGGTGAATCTTTCCAGAATTGTTGCTACTCTCCCTGGCCTGGTTGTTCCTTTTCTCTGGAATTACAACTTCTTTCAAAGCAACATGATGCTCCTATTCCTTATGGAAATCTTCCCTTAGCATATTTGAAAAAGGCTGACATTTTCAAATGGAATGCAATTAGAAACCAGAAAAGAAATTAATTAAAATATTTACTGAATACGGTCAGTATTCAGAAAAATCAACTTCCAAAACTACAGGTTTCCCATCCCAATACTGAAAGTTGAGAGCATGGACTAGCTTTTTTATCCAGCAGTTTCTTATCCTACATATTTAAGACCACAATTACTGGCATGACAGCTTAAATATCTATTTAGTTTCTTTACTTTCTATTTCCCAGGCTCCCCAAAGGAAGATACTATATGATTGTCAAAAACATGGTGGTGATTGCCTCTTTATTTTGTTCTATTTTAAAGGCTAATGCCATGACTTCAGTAATTAAGCCCTTTCATTCAAATTTCTTTGACATAATTATTCAATTAAACAAGCAATAGAGAATAACACATTTGATACTCCATAAGTAACTTGCCACCTGTTGGCTTGGATCTTTAATTTTTGGGACATTCTATTGGTGTCTTACTGGGTGAGTATTCTATAAGGGAATCTTTCATATCTACACATGAACATAATAAGCACTTTTTATCAAAGTGCAAATATGTATCAACATTTATAGTATACAATGAAATAATTAAATTTAGTACTAGCTCTATAAAATGTACTATATTTCCTTAAATATGGCTATTACTCTAGTAAGACATTTTGAAAAATAATTCAAATCTAAAATGTATCTGATGTATATGAGAAATCCTCAAAAAGTTTGTGGAATATGAATATCATGAAAAGAGAATACATGGATTTTTAAAGCTTTTTCTAACCAAAGTAAACTTAGCTTGCAATTCCATTTCCCATGAAGCTTTTGAAGTTCTCTTTCTCATTGCTGACTACTTTTGCATACCTTTTGAAACTTAGGCAGCTCCCCTAACTCTCATTTGATCATGGCTTTCAGAGAGTGTATTTTTGACTCTGGGCTCAAATCTTTTTTTTGTTTTTTATTTGACAGGTAGAGATATAGACAGTGAGAGAGAGAGACAGAGAAAAAGGTCTTCCTTCTGCTGGTTCACTCGCCAAACGGCCGCTATGGCCGGCACTGTGCTGATCTGAAGCCAGGAGCCAGGTGCTTCCTCCTGGTCTCCCATGCAGGTGCAGGGGCCCAAGCACTTGGGCCATCCTCCACTGCCTTCCCAGGTCACAGCAGAGAGCTAGACCGGAAGAGGAGCAACTGGGACTAGAACCCGGCACCCATATGGGATGCCAGTGCCACAGGAGGATTAATCAAGTGAGCCACGGCGCTGGCCCTGACTCTGGGCTCAAATTTGTAACTTCATTATGGGTCTTCATGCCAAGTCCAGGTTAACCAGTTAGGTGTCCATATCTGATCCAATAAGCTGTATCTGTAACATTAGAATCATGTGACATTCAAGGTGGCTCTCTCTGCATTGTGAGTGGGATGTTTTGTTCTCCAAGAATAGGATAAAAGTAGGAAGGAAATTTGCATATATATCATAAAGCAAGTAAGAGTATTAAATCAATGACACATGCTTTTAATTATACTTAATTAAAAGTATATATATTATTGAAGTATAATTACATATAACAAAGTTCACCCTTTTTATTGTATAGTTTCATGAGTTTTGAAAAATCATACAATCACATATGACCAAGACAGAGAACATTTACATCATTAATACAGAACTAAAAAATTTCAAAACTTTTCACTTTCAAAAAGCAAACTAATAAGCTACTATGACTTAGGATCAACATTATTATTGACACAAGGACTTGAGTGAACGTAACATGAAAAACAGAAAATAGAGGCTATTTTTACATATAGTCTCCTTGAAGTTGCTGTTAGAAGAAATACTGAAGGGACTACTTTGAGGAGGACATCATGAAATGTGTCATGTGCAAGAGTTCTCTAATCTAGGGACTGGCAGACAAACCTTTCAGGTGAGGAAACTCTGTACATTACATACAGTAAATTCTTGTTAATGGCTTTACACAATGTCTGAATTTAGACCACAGCTTGCTCATAAATATGCACTATCCCATGGCACTCTGCCAGTGGAGGGGTGGAAATACTTGGGAGATAATCAAAGGTCACAGCTTTATTTAACACTGTCACACAGCAAATAGGAAGGCAGGCATTCCCTACTGGGGCACAGACAGTCTGTCCTCCCGTGACTGCTCAGCTCTTCAGCGGAGTCAAATCCTGCCTTTAAAAGGTGGGGCTCACCAAGTGGCCTAAAACAGGTCTCGTCTTTCATTGAAGGCTTCTAATTTTAAATTGGTGCCATGCTAAACTTTATCTTTAGTGTCACCCCTGAGCCTCCACCCAGTTTGTTGAAAAGTTCCACAGGTTTTAAACAACAATTTCCCAGAGCTGTGAATTCCGATGCACATTGTTCAACAGATAGCCTACATGGACCACAAAGCAATGGAAGTTAAGAAATTGAATACAAGTCTCATCTATCACCTGACTATGCTGAAGCTATCCTATAAAAAATACTAAACTCTCCTGATATCAATCTCTGTAATAACAGACTTCACTAAGAAGAAATTAAAACCAGAAATAACTGCTTCCTAGGATAACAGATGAGTGTTCCTATTTAAATGCTACTTAGAAATGCACTGTAGCACCTCATAACTGCACTCAGCTAGTAAAAATGGGCATATCACATACTATGAAACTCAACTCCTCTAAAAGATGAGGCAGCAGGATTTCTCTGGGTAACTCTGCCCAGGACCAACATGCCTCTGGTAACATTAAAAGAATCTAAACAATCCTTACTCTTTAATGCACATATGGCTGAAATGGAAAATGAGGAAACTGAAATTTGGAAAACATGAAATTTCTAGTTTACCTTGCTACAGTTAAACATATAAGACACAAGGACAAGCAAAATGCACTTACAAAGACACAATATTTTAACTTGTTCATATAACCAGCTATCTGTTAATTTTTTTTTTCCTGGATGTTATGAAACTCAGATTCCTTCATGGAGATTTACCTTATCTGGGCATGTATTGTATTCCCATTGCAGACTAATGCACCTATGGTTCAATGCACAGCATATACAGCCTGAAATTCCTGACTTAGAGTCACCATTGCTCAATGGCACATGGTACACATGCCTTTACAGAACTGAAAACCTAAACTACTCTTTCAAAGCCTAATCATTGCTTGGGATATGGAGAAATCAGACTCATGTATTTATATTATAAAATTCAACACAATGAAAGAGTACACCTGGGTATCTAGCAATTTTTCCAATGTCTGTAGAAAGATGCTCCTTCTCTTCCTTACATTTTATTTCAGAATAGTTTCAACTTTACAAAATAAAACTTGTGGGATAGTAATAACAAGAGTTCTCATGTACTCCTCACCACATATGCTCTATTAACATGCAGGTCAAGAATTGTTGCAGTCTTTCATAGCTCACTGGAATGTGCATTTTGGGATCTGAAGGTCTCAGTATTATAGTAAGGCTGTAGGAAACCCTTGGGTGGGTACAATGTGGGGGATGAGGAGTGGCCTGAGAGTTTAGGGATCCTTACGCAATTGCCACAAGCAGGGCTAGAAGGGCATAATGAAGTGATGCGACATGGCTTCAAAGAACTAAAGCTGTGTGACTTGTAGGATGGAGGCAGGGAATGTTCTTGGGCTTCTGTCTTCATACCTGATTGAAACGGAGCCTCTATATTGTACCTTTGATGAACATACTAGATAACAGGACAGAGTCTTCCATGGTCTTCCCGCCTCCCTCTCTTAACCTACAGTTTCTTAACTCTGTTTTTACTAAGATTAATTCACTAAATGGAGGTATTGGTGCAGCCTGCCTCACAGAGTCCTTAATTAACAGGATATATGAGGTCATTCAAATCCCCTATAGATAACATTTTGATGACCAGTCTTATCTTGAGGGTTGTTCCCATCTGCCCCTTCCCCAAACTGCATGCTCCAAGCAATAGGCAGCTGCCACCTGACTGACTGAGGCCCACTTTGCCATCATCAACATTCCCAGAACATCATATTGCCAGCCCATCAAAGCAGGACACTGCAAGTCAACCAGAGATATGCACATGAGCTGAGCAAACACCTCTTAAATCCAACTTCAGTTTACAAGAAGCTTTATCTCTAATACCTCAAGGACAGCTGATTGGTATGAAGACAGAAGCCTAATGACAGCTGATTGGCTCCTTGCTCTGTGCAATAAAAACCTACCTTCTCCCACCATACTGAGGTCAGTGATTTCACTTGCTGTGCATTGGGTGAGTGGACTCACATTTTGGGGTTCCACAGCATGATGATGGGGATAGAAAACATAGGAGAGGCATGCTCTTAGTTGGTAGACATCCTCATTATTCCAGATGAAGAGGGCAAAAGGGCTTCTTCAATAAAAGCAGGTGATTTATTATAATCCAAATAAAATACATCTCAGCTCCTCTCATGCTTGCAACAACTGCCAACTAGAATTTCTATTTTCTCTATTTGTGAAAGTTTATACATACTTAAAGACCAAGTACAGGTGATGTAGTTTCTTATTCTCTAGTTGGAAAAAACTTTATTCTCTCCAAACTCCCAGGGTTCACTTGCACATTTCCTATAATCTCTTTGTGTCTTGTATTATATTAATTGCATCGACTACCAAAATCACAATGTGAGCATTCTGACAGAACAAACAGTGCATTATTTATCCTTGTATTCCCTACAGCACCTAGAGCAGAAGCATCACATATTAGGCATTCAATAAACATTTATTTACCAAAACAGTAAGCTATGAATGAAGCAGATATAACAGAACCCTTTTTCTTTCTTTCTTTTTAAATATTTACTTATTTATTTGAAAAGCAGAGTTACACGGAGAGAAAAAAAGAGGCAGAGAGAGAGAGGTCTTCCATCCCCTGGTTTACTCCCCAATTGGTTGCAACGGCTGGAGCTGGGCTGATCTGAGTCCAGGAGCCAGAAGCTTCTTCCAGGTCTCCCATCCGGCTGCAAGAAGCCAAGGGCTTGGGCCATCCTCTACTGCTTTCCCAGGCCATAGCAGAGAGCTGGATCAGAAGTGGACCACCCAGAACTTGAACCGGTGCCCATATAGGATGCCAGCATTGCAGGCAGTGGCTTTACCTGCTATGTCACATTCTGGCCCCTAAAGCCCCCATCCCCCACCTTTTTTTTCTACACAGAGCTCAGGCTTACAAGTACTTATTCTCTGTCAAACTTCTGTTCAATTTTATACTAACCAAATTATTTGGTTCTTATAGTAATCCTAGAAGTTAGATATTGGTGCTATTTTATAGTTTGATATCAAGCAAATCATTTGGTTCAATCTTAGAAGATATGTGGTAGGCTTAGTTTTTTTAACAACCTAGGAAATTGAGGCCCTGAGAGGCCAAGCAGGTTGTGCAGAATCAAGGTGGTGATCTGGTGTAGCAGTTAAGATGGCTGCTTGGAATGCCGTGAGTCCATATGGAAGTGGCTGGGATCAAGTTCTGGCTCTGCTTCCAATTCCAGCTCCCTGTTAATATACAGTCTGGAAGGCATCAGGTGATGGCTCAAATAGTTGAGTCCTTGCCACTCTTGGGGGAGATCTGGATTGAGTTCTAAGCTTCTGGCTTTAGCCTGACTCAATCTTGGCTGTTGTGGGCATCTGGGGAGTAAACCAGCTGATGGAAAATCTTTGTCTTTCAAATAAATAAAATATAAATGAGTAAACAAATTTAAAAATTTACCCCAAGTCAAACTGGATGTAGCTGACAGCACCAGGAGTTGAATCTAAGCAGGTGGGCTGTGGGGCTTGAATCCTGTATCCCTGACTGATATGGATATGAGTAAATCTAGAAGCTGAAGCATCATTATTGGAGAAAAGAAGAAGGATACATGTTGAGTATCTCATTGTGTCAATAAAATACTCAAAAACTTCAGATTTCGAATTTTCTAATTAGGGAAGCTCGCCAAGTGAAATACATGCAAATAGTGCAAAATTGGAAACCATATAAAATCTGAAACACTGCCAATCCCAGCATTTTGGACAAGAGATACTCGATCTGTAGTCCCTTGAGACTTGACAGCTGAGGACTTAATCCTCTTCTCTTTCCTTTTCTATCCTCAGTTTACCTATTCTTTTCTTCCCTTTTCACTTCTATTTTCATCTCTTCCCTCAGATTTTCCTTCTGTTTTACCTGGAGTTTTTCTATTGTAGGTCATAGGAATCAAATCTGGTTTACCCAAGAAATAAAGGGGTTTATTGGCAGGCCATGGGACAGCTCACAGAATCAAATGGAAGCCTGAAGAAGCAGGCTCACATGTCATGAATCAGAGATGCATCCTGGTTTCTGGTGGGATCTTTGAGGCTACTCCACCATAGTAAGTTCACTGCTTCCATTTTCAATCCTTTCAACACTTTGCTTAGTTTCAAGTTCAGAGAAAAAAGTGTACCTGACAGGCCTAGTTCAAGTCTTGAGCCCATTCCTTAGAAAAAGGAGGACAAGGGTCTGGTGCTGTGGCATAGCTGGTAAAGCTGCCACCTGTGACGCCAACGCCTACATCCCCAAATCATGCCAATTCGAGTTCCATATGCTCCATTTCCTATCCAGCTTATTGCTTGATGGCCTGGAAAAAGCAGTGGAAGATGGCTCAGGTGCTTTGGTCCCTGTCACCCACTCAGGAGTCTTGGATGAAACTCCTGGCTCCTGGCTTCAGCCTGGCACAGCCAGAACCATTGCAGCCACTTGGGGAGTGAACCAGCAGATGGAAGACCCTTCACTCTGTGTCTCTTTCTCTCTCTTTTACTCTGACATAAAAATAAAATGAATAAATCTTTTTTAAAAATTGGGAGAATGAGGCACTCTGTAGAGCAAACTCTCCAGACCATTCATAACAGGAAAGGGTAGGTCACTCAGATAAACTGTGTTGATTTCCAAAAGAAGAGGAGAATAGCTGAGCAACAACAACAATATTTACTATTTACCATTTATTTAAAAAAATCCTCTAAGTCCTTATCCACTTTTGCATATTGATCCATTGAAAACAGTGATGGTTTCACTCACCATCCACAGATCACTGCTGAAGCTTGGGACCATAGGGTTCAGTCATTTTCTCACTTTTCATCTGGGTCCTACATAAGAGTGCTGTCCTTCTTATTATCTCACTTTGGGCCCAATATAATCAGGGACTTCACAGCTTATTTTTAGCAACTGTTGGTTAAATATGACATGTTCAATTTCTTAATGAACAGTCTACAGTTTATCCATTTGAGGAGAAGATATAAAACCTACTGAAATTTTTACTTATTTGTGCATTAAATTATCTATAAATAAAAAATGAACAAGCATTGTTTGAATTTAAAACTTAGTAATTGACTAATATATTAAAAAAGTAACAAAAAGATTATATTTTGGTATAATCAAACATGAAAAATTTCAGACTTTCATGTTAAAACCTCACTAGATATCTTTCCTTAGCCTTAAAACCTATGTGCATGTATTTAAACATGCAGGAATACACACAGATCCATATATGTAAATGAGTATTTATACGCATATGTACTCTATGTGACAAATCATATATAACACAGAGGGTAATTCAGAGGTCTATCTGATTTCATAAAATTTTTTGGTGCTTTATGCATTTGTGTTCTTTTTAACCTTTTGAATCAGAAAGTCATATCATGAGAGGAAAACTCATTCAGCAGCAATCTGTAGTCAGCCATTTGAGTTTGTGACAATACTCATTCCAAATAAGTAAGACTTAAAATTTACAATATAGATTAGCATACAGACTTCAATGCTTAGAAAACAAAATTAAAAAAAAATTAGGTCCTGTTTTATAAAGGTGTCTTTTAAATATTGCTTCCAGTATTAAACTGTGTTCAAGAAAAAAGTGTTCAAAGTTACTGTGTTCAAGAAAAAAGTGTTCAAAGTTACTGTGTTCAAGAAAAAAGTGTAACTAGCATGTAGTCTTGCTGCTCTTCTCCCACACTACCCTCTTTTGGCTACACTGTTACTATCTTTCAAAGGCAATTTTGCATTTTGTGTGATTAGTAGACAATTACTTTAAGCTGCCTGTAGTGGACTTGTGTCATATTTGCCTGCCTTTCAACTACTTCTCATATAACTACACCCCTTTTCTCCTTTGGTAAACTACCTTTTCCTCACTGTGACCCATACGGTCTTCATGCAATCTAGTATGTAATCCCCTTGGTCAGAGTAATTCATTAGTTCAAGGATAGATAACATAAGGAGACTTCTTCTTTTGTAAAAATAGAATTAAAAGTTGATTTTCATATAAAATTTTTTCAAAATTCAAGCATAGTTTTCTCATGATATACATTTCCACAAACTTTTAGAATACCCCTATACACGTCAATTTTAGTACAATTGTTGGAATTACTGTTAAAGGAGGCTTTCTTTAGAATAGACTTTAAGACTTTAAGAATAAAGTAAACCTAGACCTGCTGGGGTTAGCATATTTGGAAAATGTTCCTGAGAATAAACCATAGCCAGCCAAGCTTGGGATATCTTTGAGCAACATTTGAAATAAGGTCTAACCACAGACTTTTTAGTTATTTGATGAACTTTTTGCCTGAAGTTCTTTTAGATTTCTTTCTTTTTTTATTAAATTATTTGCTAGATAGACTAAGTTCACATCTGTGGGTTCACTTCCCAGTTGCCTACAAAAACTAAGACTGGATTAGGGTCAAAATCAATCCAGGTCTCCTATGTGGGTGGCAGGTACCCAATTCCTTGAGAAATCATCAATGCCTCCCAGGGGGTTTATTAGCAGGAAGCTGGAATCAGGAGCTAGCCCTGGGGATCCGACCCAGGTACTCTAATATGGGACAAAGGCCAAAGGCCTGCCCTTAGTTTGGATTTCTGCTCCTTGTAGTATAAAGTGTCCTGAAGAATGTACTGAATTTTATGTTATTATAAACTACTTTCCAGCAAATGTTCCCCAAATCAATTCACTGTGTGATTTTTAGCTCCAAATGTTTTGTTTCACTTTTCTTTGTAACAGAACAGCCTAAGATGTAGAGCTTAGCTTAATTCTCCATTATCCAAACACCTTCTGCGTAGGTCCATCTGGATTTGGTTTGAATCAACTTTCATAAACCTAGGGTTTTCCTCAGTATTCAACACATAAGCCCTCTCTTTTGACTAAGGGTCTATAACATCCAGAAGCTTACAGAAAAGTCTTTTTCTATGAAGATTTGCTGGTTACATTAATAAAGGGATGTAATCAATTGTTCTGTAAGCTATAGGTTCAGGTCATGTAGTTAAAAGATTTGGTCCATGAAACGGAAGAAGGGTGCAAAAGGCAGATGTTATTTGAAAAACATAAAAGATTTCAAGAAACCCCATTTGCATCCCTGTAAATACTTGGTCTGAACAAGGAAGTAAAAACAAATCATCCAAAATTAACAGCAAGTACATATAATACTCTACTTTTCAAGCTTTGCTAAAGAGGAAATATAAAGAAATATTTTACAGTGGTTCAAAGAACTGTCTTCAGTGTCAGGCATATCTAAATGATAATTCCTAGCTCAGTAAGTTACTCTGTTGCCTCAGGTAAAGCAATTAATTACTTCCATCTCAATTTCTTCATCTTCAAAGATGATTCATAATACTACACACATTATAGATTTAGTACATCAGTGTATATTAATACACTGTCATAGTTTGGGAAGATGGTTCACAGTAAATACTTAACAAATGTTAACTTAGATCAGACATTGTTTTACAAAACCCGTAACATTCCATAAACATTCCATAAAAATTCCTTTTTAATATATTGGCAAGGCAGTTTAACAACATTCTCCTAGGCAAATTTCAATTGTGTACATGTCTTTTTATTTGAGTGGTTTATTCACATACTATGGGTTTCTATTTAGGAGAGTAGAATTCAACACTCAAAAAGAAGAGCTGGGTCTTTGTTTTTAATCTTTTTCTACTCTCCTTAGGTAAGGTGACTACTTAAACAACCAAAGAGAAGGTACATGTTTAGGGGGCCAACAAGACAAAGTTAATAGTGAAGCAAAAAGTTTTTTTTTTTTTTATTCCAGCATATATAGAAAGTGTTCTTCCTTCTCCAGAATACCAGTAACTACCACTTAGAGAGTTTTACCAAACTTCAGGCATAAATTTTAAGTGTCTCAACATTGCGAGACCTGAGGCACCATGGCTTCTATTGATCTTTCCACTTCTACCCATAGTCCCAACTGTTTTAGGTTTTACAACTGTCAGTAAGGCATGGCCTCAGAAAATGTCCCTATCATCACTAATGCTAGGCCAAGAAACCAAATACTAATGATGTTGTTCATCCAGATCAATAGTTTCTTTGTTTAAGAATGAGCAGGCAGAAAATACTTCTTATTTCCCATGAAAATGCCTCAGTTGGGTCAACATTTCTGGAAAGGGTTGAACAGTTTTCAAATTCCAAATAAGAGATTAAAAACGCAAACAAAAATGTCTTTCTTCTCAAAGACTCCAATGAAGAATGCAACCACTGAACAAATGTATTAGGCCATGTGTATATTGCATGCTTTAGTCTTGGTACCTTGTGGGTCTGAGGAACAGAACGATGGGAATGATTTCAATGGCCTAAATAATTATCATCAGCATCAGGCTCTCATGGTAATTAAATCTCCTCCTTTGCTTTTTGGCTAAAAATAACTAAAATGTCTATAAGAAATAAATCAAAGTAGATGGTACATATTGATACTTTAATTAATTAAGCATCCTAATAATCAATAAAAATCAGTATTTGAATATAAGTATAACCTAATTACAATGTTTAAGAATACTGTATCT
This sequence comes from Oryctolagus cuniculus, assembly GCF_964237555.1. NCBI lineage: Eukaryota > Metazoa > Chordata > Mammalia > Lagomorpha > Leporidae > Oryctolagus > Oryctolagus cuniculus. Next base: position 51,333,129 of record NC_091439.1, on the reverse strand, counting down.
ATTTTAGCCACATAGGCATAACTGCTTTTATTTCTTAATGTACATGTATGATGTCACAATATATATTTGGCTAAACTAAATTTCTAGTTTCATTTTTGATTAAAAAATCAATTCCCTGATCCTGAGCATACTACTTCATTAGTACTTAGGCAATGACTGTAGCAAGTAGATAGAAGACCTAAAATACCCACTTAAGACTTCCTCGACTCTTTTCAAAACAATTTTGTATTCTCTCCAGAGATTCCTCATATGCTCTTATGAAAAAATGTTTATTGGACATCTACTATGCACAAATATTGTTATAGGTAGAATATTAATAAAGTGAACAAAAGAGAAATATAATTCCTGCATTCATGAATTCTAGTGGGTGACAGATAATTAGCCAGATGAGTTAATTAATGAATGGCAAATTAGATAGCAATAAGTGCCAAGAAATATGATAAACAAATGAACAAGTCAAAGAAGGAGTAGGGAAGAATCAATGAATAAAAAAGAGTAGTTTTTCAACTTGTTGGGCAAGGAAAGCTTCATTTAGATGGTGACCTGGGATCCAAGCCCTGAAGACAGGGAAGAGTAAACTGCAGGTTTCTGGAAGAGGAAGTACAGATGCATTCCACTGGGGAATACCTAGCGTGTTCCAGGCTAAGAAGAAGGCAATGGGATGTGGGAGGGTGAAAGTGGTGGGGAGCTGAGTGGACAGGAATTGAACAGTAGGCTATATGGCAATGCAGTGTTTTGAACAGAGTGGTATACTCTTGGATTTATATATGATCTTTCTGACTACTGTGTTGACAGTGAACTGCAGGAAGATGAGGCCAGAAATAGGGAGACCAGCTGGGACACCTTTACAATGCTATAGGCAAGAGATGAGACTGGTTAGGGTCAAGGTAGTACTACAAAAATGATGATGTTTATCAAATTCTCAATATGGTTTGAAGCTAATAGGAACTGCTGATGAAGCTGATATTGAATATAAGAGAAAGAAATGAGTCAATAATTATTCCAAGTTTTTTGGCCTGAGCAACAAACTACTTGTCAAATAAAAAAAAAGTTCCCACTAACTAATAGGAGTAAGCTTGACTATAGGAAGAAGAGGAGATGTTTAAGGCACCTTAAAGTTGAGATGCCAATTGGATATCCAAGTGGAGATGGTGAAGGCAACAGAATGTGCAATTCTGGAATTCAAACAGAGATTTGAGCAGCAGTTACAAATTTGAATCATTAGATTATAGATGGAATACAATCAAAATTCTAGATAATACAAGATGAAACTATTAGGAAGCAGAAAATACTTGATGCTCTAGGATCACGTTTTTGTAGCATTCCAATGTTTATATATCTGGGAGATGAGAAAGAAATATACAGAAAGAAAATACAGAAAGTAGAAAGAGGATGAGCATTGTGGTGTCCTGGATTAAGTCCCTGCTTGGAATGCCTGCATTCCATATCAGAGTGGCTGGTTTGAGTCCCAGCTACCACATACTTCAGATTCAGCTTCCTATAAATGAACCCAGGAGGCAGAAGATGATGGCCCAAGTACATGGGTTCCATCCACCCATTTGGGAAACTTCAACGGAGTTCCTAGATCCTGCCTGGCCCAGCCCTGGCTGTTGTGGGCATTTGAGGAGTGACCAGTGGTTGGAAGTTATCTCTCTCTCTCTGTTCTCTCTGAACTCTGCCACATATGTGTGTATGTGTGTGTGTGTGTGTGTGTATAAAGTTTTAAGAAAAAGGTAGAAGGAAATTATCTATGTGATTTAGTCCAATTACCTCTTTGGTATTTTGAACATTTACATGTTTATGATGTTAAGTGAATATATAAATGATTTCAAATCCCTGAAGAGAAGCACACAAATCTTATTCATTGTGGGTGTGGGCTCCAAGAATCAACAATGTATCAACTATATAGCAAATGCTAAATGTATTTGTCAAATGAATAAACAAATACAGTATCATGAGGAATCATTTTTGCTCATTAAATGTTTATTTAACATCTTCTAACTAAGAAGTGAGCAAGACACTGAGAAAAATAAAACATATGTAGAAATCTATCCAATAATATAGAAAGACATGTTAACTTTGTAGTACATTGCTTTAATTTCTTGTGAAGGGAACCATCAGACTATTAAATAAAAATAAATAGGTTTAGAGTAAAATAGTAAAAACAAAGCAAAAAAATTGTTAATATATGTTACTCTGCTCCACTACACATGAAATTTCAGTGAAAGTCAATGAAAATCATGCTCCAAGATAAAAAACCTACTTTCTATAAAACTTGTCGTAAATATACATCACTGCATTAAATTAGCAAAGAATTAAAATGCACAAGAACATAACTTATAATCTTCTTCAAAATTCTATGCTGGGGGCCAGTGCTGTGGTGTAGTGTGTAAAGCCGTCACCTGTAGTGCTGACATCCCATATGGGTGCCGGTTCAAGACCCGGCTGTTCCACTTCTGATCCAGCTCTCTGCTATGGCCCGGAAAAGCAGTGGAAGATGGCCCAAGTGCTGGAGCCCCTGCAAACATGGGAGACCTGAAGAAACTCCTGGTTCCTGGCTTTGGATTGGCCTTTGCGGCCATCTGGGGAGTGAACCAGTGGATGAAAGACCTCTCTCTCTGACTCATTCTCTCTCTTCTTCTGCCCCTCTGTAACTCTGCCTTTCAAATAATAAATAAATATTTTTTTTAAAAAATTCTATGTTGAAAGTTTTTTTCTTTTTTGAGCATTCAACAAAGTTTGTCAAAAAGATTAATGTCAGGTTATTGATTTGGAATTAGAAATTTACAAAGACCAAAAACACTTATGAAAATCATTTAATATTTCTTTCAAATATTCTTTAATACAAAAGAAACATTCCCATTTAAAAATTCTTGTGCATTGAAATCTTAAAATTATAGTCATACCAACAGTTACCAATGATAGTCAAACACACACACATATAAAGGGCTTGCTGAATTGCTAGAGAACTGGGGACTAAAGAGGTAGATAGGTGAGCTGGAAAGACAGATGTATAGACAGATACACAGGCATGATGAAAGAGAGATTTAATATTTAAGTAATTCATATTGAAATTACTTTATTAATCCATATTTATCACAAGATTACTGTCAATCAAGAGTATTCATTTAAAATTATTTATTTACTTGAAAGAGAGGAAAAATTATTTGAGAGTAGAGGGTGACAAAGAGTGAGAGAGACAGAAAGAGCTGTGTTCCATTGGTTTATTCCTCAAATGATCACAACTTCTAGAAGTGGGCCAGGCGAATCTGGGAACCAGGAACTCAATCCAGGTCTCCCATGTGTGGCAGGAACTCAAATACTTGAGCTATTATTGCTGCCTTGTAGTGTCTGCGTGTGGAAGAAGCCAGAGTCAGGTGCCAAACTGAGCATCGAATCCAGGTTCTCTGATATGGGATGCAAGCTCCTTAACTGCTTCAGGAGTAGCCATTCTTAGTGCTTTAAATATTTCAGTTCCGGCTTTGAAAATCAAATCAATTAACAAATCTGTAATTTTGCTAGGTTTTATCCAGACCACAGGGAAAGAATAACTCTCCTCAGTTACTTACCTTCACAACCTCAGAAAACTGGCACACATCACACACTATGAGTGTATGTTAAGCAAAGTGTATGTATACATGAAGAATTAATACATGGAAATCCAATAGATATTTTTCAACAATTGCTTGTTCTTTTCTCACTTACTTAAAATGTCTAATAACCCAAGTCATTTATTTAACTGACATTTACTAAGTGGCAAGTGTATTTAAGTGCTGCTTACATCCTTGTTTTAGTTAGTAAAGAAAGGTTTTTTTTTCTCTCATTACTTGCTTATTGGTAAAAATTCACATACCTTCCTTAGATTTATTGCCATATCTAACTTTGTTTAGGTGTTTTACATAATTCACATGCACATATATTATAAGGACAGTGAAATAGTACATATTTCTGAGTTTGCAGAATGTTAATAAAATGTCAGTTTTAACTGTTGTCAGTCAAAGTATCAATGAGCTAGTCAAAGCATTGTGAGGGATAAAATATTCTGTTCTCTAATCAGATTACTGTGGTTATTTTAGAAATGGGATATTTTAAACAGAGAAGTCTTCAACAAAAGAATTTTGGTCCAATTAATCATCATATCTGTTACTTCTAGCACTTTAACGTACTCTCAAAACTTTCCACTTTCCTTCATTCTCATTGCACTGCTTAGTTCCGAACACTAGCACCTCAAAATAGGATGCCAATATGTTCCCCAACTTGTATTTCATTACATCACTCCCCTTAACTCTCTTTTTCAAAATTCAGGATCAGGTTTTAGTGCAAGGAATAAAATCTGGAAGATGCATTGGGAATTAGCCCTGTTCTGTTTCCCAAGTCTCAGAGCCATATGGTTCTCTCCTTCTACTCTCAAACTTAATGTTTCATCTATGCTGGACTTCAAATTTCTAAAATTTTCTAGTCTCTCCTATGTGCCTCTGTACCTGAGGTTCTACTGAACTTCCCAAGGAGGTGTTAGAAGCTGTGACTAAACGAATTCTACTTATCTTACAAATCTCAGTGTAGAGTTTCCTCCTTGTGTTTGTCCCGTGCTTATTAGATACCATTTCCTTCCCATGAGCACACTGTTAGAACTCACCATGGTTTATTGCCTCATGTCCCTGTAATGCTGGAAGCCCCTAGTGGCCAGGGACTATGCCTTATTCATGGTTTCATCTTTAGTATTTAGCAAAGAGTTTCACATATAATTAGCACTCAATCAGCATTCACTGAATGAAAGTTTTATAATAGCAAATCTATTTGCAGAGAATGTCTAAAGTACCAACCAAAGCTTGGAAGGGGAGGGGAGATTAATTGCAAGCCAGTAGCAGACCCTGCCAAGTTTGGGTGTCTCAAGTAGAAGTGAAAAGTAAGCAGGGATCAGCAGGAGCTGGGCTTCCTGCCTACAAAGTTCAGGCTGAGAGATGAAATGGATGAGTGCATGGAAGAAAATATCATCACATACTGAAGAAGCTGAGTGCTAAACTTAGTCCAACATCTTTTAAACTGTAACTCTTCCAGACTCTCCTGCATAGCAGAATGTCACTGACAGTCCACAGACACTGTCTCCAAAATGACAATTAATATCCAAGACAGCAATTTCAAACTTTCTTAAGGAAACCCATCTGACTCAGGGGCTGAAAGGAATCTACTTATGAAGGCAGCAATTTAATAAGTATCCCTAATTTTAAATTTAATTAACTTTTTAAGAATATTGTCCTTTCAAAATCTGTTTCAACAGGAGAGGTAGTAAGCCTCCTTAATGATCCTGGACATCAAATTTAAAAGCTCTCAGTTGTTTTTTGAGAAGCATTTCAAGTATTTATCAGTCCTAGCTACCAAAAATGTATGAGAAACACATAGGACAAACATTATCTTATATGTTGTAACTTCCTATCTTAATTTCCGACCTCTGGCAAATAACTAAAGATTGCTTAGATCTAACTGAATTTTATAAATAATTGTATTTATATATAACTAAACATTGCTTAGGTCTTTAACTGAGACTTAAGAACACACTGTTCTGGTACAGCCTAGAAGGTGCTTAGAAGCTCTCACTCTGTATTAATAGGGAAAAAGCTGAACAAACTAAAAAATTATCAACTCCAGGAGAACCCAATCTTAGGGCAACCTCATCCACACACTCTTCTGTGAGTTTTATCTCTAAGAGTTGGATCTGGTCCTCGAAGTGATTTTCAGAGGAAAAATCCCCTCCTGCTTGCAGCATGGCAAGAAAAGGAACCATCCTGTTCTCAACAAGGTCTGCTCTCAGCAAAAACAACTTTCACAGAGTCTAATTCCTTGAGGCTTAATCAGAGCCTAACCAATCTGGAGGAGCACTTCTATGCAGCTTTTGTCTTAGGCACTGGAGGAAATCAGACTTGGGGTAGGGGCTTACTGAAGTATGGAGATCTAATCAGAGGACTGGAGAATGTGTCCTCTCTCCCACACCTTTGTCACTACATTACTGGAGGTCTATTTTAGCACAGTTCTTTTGATCCAGGGTATCATGTCCCCATTTTCAAAATAACAAATATAAATAAACAAATGCATACTAAAAGCAACGTAGAGAGTTTTAAAAGAGATATAGCAGCTATAATATTGGGATTATTAGACCAGGAATTAAAAACCAAAAACCAAAAAAACAGAACAATGATGATTATGCTAAGGATTTTTTTTTTTTTTGACAGGCAGAGTGGACAGAGAGAGAGAGAGACAGAGAGAAAGGTACTCCTTTGCCATTGGTTCACCCTCCAACGGCTGCCGCGGCCGGCGCACTGTGGCCGGTGCACCGCGCTGATCCGATGGCAGGAGCCAGGTCCCTGGTCTCCCATGGCGTGCAGGGCCCAAGTACTTGGGCCATCCTCCACTGCACTCCCTGGTCACAGCAGAGAGCTGGCCTGGAAGAGGGGCAACAGGAACAGAATCCAGAGTGCCGGCGCAGCAAGGCAGAGGATTAGCCTAGTGAGCCGCGGCGCTGGCCTATGCTAAGGATTTTACTGAAAAATGTAGACACTGTAGCGGATCAGATGGGTGACACAGAGGGGGAATCTTCTAAGAATCAAGAAGAAATGCTAAAGACCAAAAACACTTAATAGAAAAATGAACAGTATCTGGGATAGACTCATTAGTAAACTAGCCACAGCTGAGAAAAGAATCTCTGTGCTTGAGGATTTAAGACATTTCAAAACTGAGCAGCAAAGTTAAAAATGACTGAAAAAATCAAAAGCAAACGAACCCAGAACAGAATATCCAACAAATGCAGGATAACTACCAAAAGTGTAACATACGGTAATGGGACTAGCAGAAGAAAAGAGAGAGAAAGGGACAAAAGCAATGTAAAAAGCAGTAATGACTGGGAGTTTGCTGAAATAATTATTATCAGGCACCAAAACTCAGTTCCAGGAAGCTCAGAGAACACAAGTAGCAAAATGCCAAAACATTGCTCCCAGGTACATTATATTCAGCCTCCAGAAAAACAAAAATAAAAAAAAATCAAACACTGTTTTAGGATACACTGATAGAATCACTAGCCTTCAATATCATGTCTTCACATTTTGATCTGAGTTTGAAAACTGTTTTTTGCTACTGCTGCTTGCTATATGTAATGTTACAATGATAAACATCAAATGAAATATTAAACTAGTTAGGTTTTTAAGAATAATAAAATTTGTGGCGAATAATAGGTAACAGGTATTATGAAATGAAACCAGTCTCTCCACACCTGAAAAGATTTACTAACCACAGAAGTGTATGCCCAACAAAGGAAGACCTTTCTCTCTGTCTCTCTCTCTCACTGTCCACTCTGCCTGTCAAAAGAAGTGTATGCCCAAGTGACCAGGGCACACAACAGCTGCTTTCAAACTGTGAAAACTGTTACATCAATCTGTGTGTGCTTTGTTAATATTGCCAACTTGTTGGCTATGTAACCAAATACTCAGTAGATAAAAGAATGTCATGAACATAACTAGCGGGTGATTGCTTTTAGTTATTCTAAAGACAGAGCTTGTTCACTTACTCTTTAATCTGCAGTGCCTGGCAGAGTAGGTGAATACAAAATCCATATTTGATCAATGCAAGAATATTTCCAAGGTCCTAACAGGCCTACCCTCAGCTTCAGTTCTTGCTGTTTCCTAACATCCCTGACTGACTGAATGTTGGCTTCCCCTCCCAAATTCCTGTGTAACTCAAAGACTTTACCATGTTTGGCCTATTCCATAGATTTTTGGAACTCATCTAATTCACGTTCTGAACCATATTGTCTGAAAAATAAATGGAGTCTGACTTACTCTTTTTTTTTTAACAAAAAGATTTTTTATTTATTTATTTGAGAGGTAGAGTTATAGTGAGGAGACACACAGAGAAAGGTCTTCCATCCACTGGTTCACTCCTCAAATGGCTGCTACGGCTAGAGCTGGGCCAATCTGAAGCCAGTAGCTAGGAGCTTCTTCTGGGTCTCCCACAGGGGTGCTTGGCCATCTTCTACTGCTTTCCCAGGCCACAGCAGAGAGCTGGATTGGAAGAAGAGCAGCCAGGACTAGAACCGGCGTGCATATAGGATGCCAGCGCTGCAGGTGGAGGATTAACCTACTACAACACAGCACCAGCCCCTGATTTACTCTTTACTTGTGAGAGGGATGTAGTTTTTAAAAGTAAATATTATAACTTCAATTAAAATATTTTTCCTAGAAATAACTACAAAATATTCAACACAGCCATCATTTTCTGGCTGATAAAAATATGGTAAGATGGGAAAAGGGAAGACAGCACATCAGATTCTCTTAGGGCATTGTTTTTTGAATTTATCAAAATGGGGAATTCATTCAAAAAAGTCAAGAAACACTGTTTTTTACCCTAAATCATTTAATAAGTAGCCTTTATGTATTTGATGAATAGAATTTCTTATCCAGGGACACAACACACAAACACTTTAAATCTGAGAAATGAAAAGAAGTACTTCATGTATCAAAATGTCTTTTTTTCTTTTGTAATTTGATATAAAAATAGAATTCTTCTCTAATCACTTAAAATTTTAATATATCTTCCAATATTTAAAAATGACATCAGAAGTTCCCTTAATTCTACCAGAAATGTCAAATTGAGAAAACAGTGGTTTGGCCTCACGCAACAAAGGATCTGAACAATGTATAACACATTTTTCATCTAGTCTCACATTTTTCTCACATTTTTCATCTAGTCTCACAGACTCATTTTTGTATGAGAAAGATGGAGCTTGAAAAGATGAAAATGCTTAATGTGTAGCTTTGTATAGCTTTGAGACTAAATATTATGTATTGTCATTGTTAGGGTACTCTCATAAAACTTATTATAATCTATCTATTTTAGTTTCCAAAGAGATTACCAAAAAATCAGCCCAGTGACATTCTAATATACATATACTAGAAGCTTAGAGAATGCTGATATTTCTGTACTTTATATGAATTCACCCAACATACAAATAATACAGATCTTCTCTCATATACAGTCCCCAAAATATGTGTCACTAATGAAACCCAACAAAATACATCATCCCAAATGTCACTGTCTTAAGAACTGTTTTAAGTTGAAAGCAACTGAGAAAAAGCAAATACAAGGAAAGCGCTGTACTCCCCCCTATTTCCCTGAAAGCAAGTCATGAATTGTAAACTTTCCACCCCTTAACCCTACCCCCCAGATCCCTGGGAAGGAACACAGTTAATGCTGGAGACAACTCTAGACCCTCATTAGCCCGTGGCCTACACCTGAGAAATCCACATTATACCCTTCACTAAAAGCAGCCCTTATCTGTCATTAGTTTGCCTCACATAGTTACCTTTCCATAACCTGCTAGAAACTCAACATGCTTTCCTTTTGTTATTTTAAGTTTCTACAAACTTTCTGTTCTTTTGTTTAGATGCTATATAAACAACTTTTGAGTTGCTCATCTCAGCATGCTCCTTTTGTTAGGCATGATGTCCATATTAGTAAACTTGTTTGTTTTTCTTCTTAATCTGTGTCTGTCATCTAATTTATTGGGGCCAAGTCAGAGATCCTAATATGGGCAAAGGGAAAACAGTTTTCCAGCTCCAACACAGATATTCAGGTGTTACATTGTCTTTGTCAAGGCCTCATTTCTCGGCAGACCTAGAAATGGACTGGATCTGCCTTCGAGGCCCAAGTCTCTGCCTAGTGGCCTCTTTCCTTTGGAAACTACACTCTAGCTCCATTTCCTCATTTTTTTTTTTTTTGGCTTAGATTTCAGAAAAATCCACATCTTCACAAATTTAGCCTCTCTTGCCTCCCAGGGCTGCTGAGGTGTGCCTAAAAACCCTGCTAGGCATAAAGCTTTGAGGAATGATTTCAAAAAAAGTAGGGCAGTTCATTATTTGCAGTGAAGATGCATTTGCTTTCAGGAAGGTCTTTCCTACTGGTTCCTGAGCTTATTTGCAAAAGTGCCTACTAAAGCTTTGTAATTGAAATGGTATTTAGATAACTAAATAAAAAATATATAAACTTAAAGTAGCAAGAAGAAATATTCTTCCACTGAACTCATGACCTCCTTTGTTTTGCTTTTAAGAGAGTGAAAAGTATTCCATTAGATGAGTACTCAATGCACCTATAAAAATAGAACTTCCTATTAGATCTTGAATAGCTGACATTCCAAAGGAAGTATGCACAAGTACCACTCGCCAAAACCACCATCAAAAGGAGGAACGCAAGAATTCCTTTAGGAATTCAAGTAGTTACTTTATCTCGGCATTCATTGGCAAAGCAGCTTCCAATTTTCCTTTGAGTATTTCATTGATATATTTTAAGAACATACTTTCTTAAGCATATTTAAAATGTGCATTTTCAAAAGCTACTTATTTTTATTCACTGAAAATATAAACTTCTATCCATTGTTTCTAATTGTCTGTAAAGCCAGGTGCTTTACTGAATTGTGTTTTACTAGTTTATTGATCTCACTTCCTGGCAAAATATTTTGAAAAGAACTTCTGATAGCTCTTCTCGTAAGCAATAAAGGATAATTACAGTCTGGGCTCTTCATTCTAGAAGGGGAGGTTCAGCTGTGTGACACAGCCTGTTTCAGATGACTACATATCACATGTAAACCTCAGGAATACTGAGTGTTTCCTTTGGGTTCAGAGACATTAATTACCCAAATACCATGCTACAGACATGATCCACTGTAGTTGAAAATTTTACTTTGTGTTCATGTGAACTGTATTCTCTATATGTTCTTCATCAATTATTGTAGTGAATAGTTGAAAAATGGTGCATAAAAATAAAGTGAAGTATGTGATTCCTATCATTCGCTTAATTTAGTAAAGAATACAGAAAGCCTTTCCCAGGAGTCTCTCAGAAGGTATGTACAGATGAATCGTTATTTTTAATTACTTTTCAATGTCATCATAGTTCTAAAAGGAGAGAAGACAGGTGAGGCTCAAAAAGTATTTAAAGGAACAATGCCTAAAAATTTCCCAAGTTTGGCAGACACGAATGTATACATTCAGGAGCCTAAATAAAATTCAAATAAGATACTCTTTAAGAAATACAATCTGAGGCCTGTGCTCCCTGGCCTGCAGTGCTGTACATCCATATGGGCATCAGTTTGAGTTCCAGCTGCTCCACTTCTGATCCAGTTTTCTGCTATGCACTGGGAAAGCAGTGGAGGATGGTCTAAGTGCTTGGGCCCCTGTATGCACATGAGAGACCCAGAAGTAACTCCCAGCTTCTGGCTTCTGGATTCAGAACTGTCCAGCTCTGGCCACTGCATGAGACCAAGCACTTGCATATGGGATTCTGGTGTCTAAAGTGGCATCTTAACCAGTAGGCCAAAAGTCTGTCCCAGGACATGGTTTCTTGAATGATATTATTCAAAGGCTGAATTAACCAAACCTAGAATTAGTCTACACTTATATTCATATTACCTTAAATGATTTTTTCTTTCCTATCTTCCAAAACTCTTTGTGAACATGACATTAAAATGTTATTTCCTTAAAGATCTACTGATTTTTTTTTTTTTCAAAGACAGATTGACAGAGAATGACGGAGAGAGAGAGAGAGAGAGAGAGAGAGAGAATCTTCTGGTTGCTGATTCATTTGCAATAGTCTAGCATAGTCTAAATTGAAGCCAGGAGCCAAGGATACCACATAGGTGGAAGGAAATCATGTACTTGGATTACCATCTGCTATTTCCCAAGTGCATTAACAGGAAGCTGGACTGAAAGTGTGGGGTAGCTGAGACTCTAACCAGGTCCTCTGATTTGGGATGTGGGATGTGTCTCAATCCACTATGCCACATGTTACAGAGTAGTCCATTAAACGAATGTGCTGCAGATATCCATTGATTTTTTTTCTGTTATTGGATCTTAAGTTTGTCTTTGTCCTTCCACTATAAAATATTATATAATCAATTACTTTTAGAATAAGGCTTTATTCTAATTTATGATATATTTTCCATGGGCTTTATTCCTAAAACTGAAATTTCCATTTCAAAAGTTTTGGGTATTTTTGAATCTTCTGCTAAGTAGCACCAAAATGATTTCCAGAAAATGTGTTCTTATTAAACTCCTACCAGCCATATGTGTGACCAGTTTACTATGTCCCTGCTAAGAGTCATTATGTTCCTGTCATTCTTTGACAAAATTTGAGCTTAAGAGTTCTGATAAACCTCAATTTTGGTAATGCCAATTTCTTTCTTGAGTCTTTTTACACAATACAATAAATTATACATATTTCTAAAAATTAAGTGGAAAATTTAACAAGTCCATCATCTGTTGTTGCCCAGAGTAAAACTGTGAACCACATATGATATCACAATAGATACTGCAGGAGGACACAGACTCATAACTGTTTCTATTATGAAGCTTAATTCAACCTTTAAGCAAAACACTGCCAAGTAGTCACCTGTTTTCAAAAAAATTAAAGTTGAATGCTACTTGAAGAACACTTTAAAATATTATGGTGGTTATTAATTTAAAACAAGTTATACTGAATTACTTAACACTTAAGATAACAAAATTATAGTTAACTCAGAATGGTCTTCAAATAGTTACAAAAATAAATGAACACATATGTGTACTTACAAATCAAACACCAAGTAGTGAAAGCCCTCTTCTGATATGCTGTCATGAAGTCTCACTAAAAAACAAAAACAAAATCAAGAAGAAGAGGAAATTTATATTATACAATCAACCTCGTTATTTTGGTCTCTGATAAGTTAATGCCCTATACAATATGGTTTGGGTTCAAAGACCCAAAGTTTAGGTTTTGGTTCTGATAATTATTAACTATGTGATCTTAAGAAAATTGGTTGAATTATAACGATGTTAGTATCAGTACTTCATAAAATGATTGAAATAAAATATACAATAAGATAAACAAACCACATATTGTAAGTACTAAATAAATGTTAATGATTATATATATATACACATACATATATATACACATATATACATATATGTCTCTATACAAACATTTCCAGTGTCAACAGGTTCTACAATTCTTCTACTTCCTTGTCATTTCCTTTACTATCACCCTAGTCTAAATATTTACTAGACCAAGAGTCTAGTGAAACTGCTTTCTGTCTCTGCTCAACCCTTTTGCTTGAGGATTTCTAGATAGTACTCCCTGGCCAACACAATTATCAAAACACAATTATGATGTTATTTCTTTATTCAAGTCACAAAAATCCATTTACCAAGTCAATAGCAAAAAAAATATACATTAGAATTTTTAATAACATAATCCATTAGTTCCTTAAATTAATACTATTTTCAACTGGGCCAAGAGCTAAACTTTTATCCATAACTCCAGTTGAAATAAATTTTGTTTCTTCTGAATTTATCTACCTTATGATAAAGCACACATTGAAAATTTACATACTACTTTGTTTGCTATTTGTTCTTACATAAAGCCTCCTACATCCCCTCATTCATGCCCCTGGAGGGTAAATTTATTCACCCATATCACTTGGTGGTTTGACTTTCACGGAGAGTGATGGAAGCAGGGAAATCTATAAACCTGTGGGACACAATTGCTTTCACAAAGATATTACTAAAGGATAGTGATTTCTATTTGTGATATCTCCTTAGTAAAATCCCCATGCAGTGATGATAACCACGTGGAAAATGTGTATTCCAAAGAACAGTTAGGTTATCACACAAAACAAAGTCATCAAGAGTGGCACTCTGTAGAACCCCTGAAATTCCTTAACAAGTACATTTAATACAATCTCTGTCTTTTTGATACAATTCCTTCATCCTTTTGATCTCATCCCTGGCCCATTATTAAAATCTTTTCTCAATTTCTCTCTAGAAATTTCTCCAAGGTGGAGAAAGAGAAAATTTTGCTTTGCTCCTAATTTTAGATTAGCATTTGTAAAATGTGGAATTCCAATTGTTATAAACATGAGGAAGAAACCTGTATTAGAGGAAACTGGGAATGGATCCAATATAGCTTAGTCTCAAATCCTCTTCTTCAGTTAGCTCTTGAGTGCACAAAATGTAAACACAATTTAGTCTTTACCTTCTTATCTACATTTGTTTGTCATGATATTACCATTGAATTCATGAATGCAGCACATTTTATTTTTCTTAACTAAATCTAGCATCTTAACTTTTTTTTTTTTTTAAGATTTACTGATTTATTTAAAAGACAGAGATACAGAGAGGCAGAGGCAGAGAGAGAGAAGTCTTCCATCTGCTGGTTCACTCCCCAGATGGCTGAAGTGGTTGGAATTGAGCTGATCTGAAGCCAGGAACCAGGATCTTCTTCAGGGTCTCCCACGCTGGTACTGCTTTCCCAGACCATAGCAGAGAGCTGGATGGGAAGTGGAGCAGCCAGGATTCGAACTGGTGCCCATATGGGATGCCAGTACTGCATGCAGTGGCTTTACCCACTATGCCACAGTGCTGGCTTCAAACTTTCTTTGATTATAGAATTTTCCTTTCAATAATACTACCAAATAGGAACCATAGTTTGTATGTCTCTGCATCTCAAAACAGGTGCATATGGTGGATAGTCATTCAAAAAATCACTTTTGAAGATGTGGTATATGAAGCATTTAGACAGAAACTTCAATCAAAGCTCAGTTAACATGGAGCTGTATTTGCCCCAATGGGTTAAGCTGCGGCCTGCAATGCCAGCATCCCATATGAGCGCTGGTTCTAGTTGTGGTTGCTCCACTTCCGATAAGCTTCTTGTCAATGTGACTGGGAAGAGAGCAGAAGATGACCCAAGTTCTAGGGCCCCTGTCACCCACTCAGGAGACTAAGGTGAGGTTCCAGGGTCCTGGCTTTGGCCTCACCTAGCCCCAGCCTTTGTGATCATTTGAGGAGGGAAACAGTGGATAGAAGATTTCTCTCTCTCTCTCTCTCTCTAATCCTACCTTTCAAATAAATAAATAAATCTTTATATAAAAATCTCAGCATATAAACGTATAAAATGATTGTCATTTAAGCAATTCTCCTGTAATTTTAATTGTGTGAAATAAGCCCTTTAGTTTGCTTTTATCAAAGATGCCTGCTTGCTTTATTTAAATTTATGCTGCTAAAAAAACACTCATATGGACTTACTTCTAAATGTACAGTTTAAAAACTTGCCATGGGATCCCAAATCCTCTTAAGCTGAGTGGTAAACATACCATCTTAAGTATTAAAGTGATCATAAGGATAACACTTAAGTGTCTGATAATAATAATAATATAGAATTAAAAAGTAGTGAATGCTCCAACATGGAAAGCAGTCCCACAGCAAACTCATAGAAAGCCAATCATTTTAAGTAGCATTCTGACCTCAGAATCAGGCATTCTGGTCTGGCTGAAAAGCCAACTAGAGCATTTCCTGCATGGAAAGCCAAGATAGTATGGCAAAAAATGTCCTATATGAAGGACCTCTATGGGTAAGACCTCAGTGGAAAAAAAAAATAGTCCTCAAAGAAGGAGATACTTTTCTCTGAAGGGAATAGAGAACTTCCACTTTGTTTATGGCCTTGTCTAAATACTGATGGAGTTTGTGGATTCAAAAAACTTCCATAGCCTAGGCAGCTCATGTCAAGAGCCTTGGGTGATCACTTACGTCATATATAAGAGTGTTAATTGTTAAATTAAAAACAGGAATCACTGCGCACTAACTTCTCATGCAGGACTTGTGTCCTCTAAGAGTTGTATTATGTCTAATTGCTCCCAAAAGATGCATCATTCTCGGGTGCTTCCTTAAGGTTAATTAACTTTTGGGGATGGCACTGTAGCACAGCAGGTTAAAACCCCAGCCTGCAGCACCAGCATCCCATACAGGTGCTGGTTCGGGTCCTGGTTGCTCCATTTCCGATCCAGCTCTCTGCTTATGGCTTGGGCAAGAAGTGGAAGATGGCCCAAGTCCTTGGGCCCTTGCATACACGTGGGAGACCCAGAGGAAGCTCCTGGCCCCTGACAGCTCCTGGCTTTGGATCAGCACAGCTCTAGCCATTGCGGTCATTTGGGGACTGAGCCAATGGAACAGAAGATCTCTCTCTCTCTCTCTCTCTCTCTCTCTCTCTCTCTCTCTGTCTCTACCTCTCTCTGCAACTTAGTCTTTCAAATAAATAAAATATTTAAAAAATTAAAGTTAATTAAGTTTCTAAAAAAAAGTGAAATTCACTTCAAGATACAATGATTTTAAACAGCCCTTGTCTTGGCTGTTGAACAGTGTGTGTGTGTGTGTGTGTGTGTGTGTATGTGTGTGTGTAAATTATTGAACTCTTTACTTAATATAGAGTTGGTCTTGTATGTATAAAGTTAATTGAAAGTGTATCTTACCGGAAAATGGAACTGGAAATGGAGGAGGGAGGAGGGGGAGGCATGGGAGGACGGGTATGGTGAGAAGAGTCACTATATTTCTAAAGTTGTACTTATGAAATGCATGAAGTTTTTATTCCTTAAATAAAAGGTTTCTTTGGTAAAAAACAATCAAATGAAAAGATGTCAATTTCACTCTTATACTGTAAGTTGTAAGAGATAAAAAAAATAGTGGTATATCATTCTCAATAATTTGAAAAGGCTTAAAACAAAGTTTGACAAAACACTATATTTTCAGCAAAAAAAAAAAAGAAAAGAAAAACAAAAAAAAAAGCTTAAGTCTTCTTCCTTTCATCAGTACTTTGTAATTTAGCATGTCCAAGAATATTCATTGCAGCTCTTTCTTACAGAAGCCAAACGCTGGAAACAAACCAAATGTCTTCCAATGGAGGAATGGCTAAGCAATCTGGAGTATATCCATCCCATGTCCATGACCATTTTCTGTTGTTTTCACAAAAAATACCTGAGGCTGAGTAATGTATAAAGAAAAGAGATTTATTTGGCTTGCAGATTTAGACACTCAAGAGCATGGCACTGGCTTTTGCTCTGCTTTGGCAATGGCACCTTGGCTGTTGGCATCACAACAGTAGAAGTGTGTGTGAAAGCAAGGGGTCATATGGAAAGAACAGAAGCCAAGAGACTGTAGAGGGGCCAGTCCTTTTACTTTATAACCATCTTCTCATGAGAACTAACCAAGGTCCCACAATAACTGCATTAATTCCTTCCAATGACCTCCCACTAGGCTCCTCCTCAAAGGTCCTACCACCTCTTAACCTTGCCACACCTGAGGATCAAGACTCCAACACAGGAACCCTTTGGGAACATATCACATCCCAACTGTAACACTATGGGGCAAAACTCAGCAATGAAAAGGAATGAACTACTGACAATTTGGATTGACTTCAAAGGAATTGTATTGAGTGGGAAAAAAGTCCATCTCAGAATTTACGGTTCCATGTATACAAAATTTCCAAAATAACAAAATCAGAGATGAAAAACAGATTAGTGATTTCCACAGGGTAGTAATTAACAGAGGAGAAGCTGGATCTAGATATAAAGAGGTAACATGAGAAAGAATTTCGGTAATAATACAATTCGGAATCTTGATTGTGGTTGTAGTTACATGAATGTATGCATGTGATAAAATTGTACAGAACTTTACCACACACTAGTAAGTGTCTGTACAACTACCGAAAGCTGAATAAAGTTCGATGGATTATATATATATATATATAAAGGTTTGTTTTGTGATGTATCTTCTGCTTGTGATCACTCAGCATAGTCAAAAAAGCCCGGTTACAGCAGACAACTCATTGGCTGTCTTGAATAACACAATCTCAGAGACACCTCATTGAATTCAGTCTGTTTAAATGAGTTCAAATAATGGTACGTTTACTTAAAGAAATGATATAATTATTCAGGAAAAAAGATGAGTTTCCATGCTATCAAAGTTAAAATGAAAAGTAAGATTTACATCATGTACAGGTGGAAAACACCACTGATTTCTACCACTGTCTCAAAATAAAAAGCTTGAAGGAGAGGTGGAACATTTGGGGGAGCAGCACCAGAGTTGTAGAACTGAACAGAGGTATTGCAGGTCCAACTGGAGAAGCAGAACAAGTTCCAGTTATACAGAGAACGAAACTTTCTCAGTATAATTACCACTATTTTAGTCGTGCTTATAAATGGTCAACATTTGAAAATGTTTTCTATAGATGCTACTATTTATTTCTTATTTATTTATTTTCATTTTACTTGAAAGGTAGGGACACAGAGATATTGCATCCATTGGTTCATGTCTTAAATGCCCTTTAATAGCCAGGGCTAGGCCAGGCTGAAGTCTGGAGCCTTCAGTTCTATCTGGGTCTCCCATCTGAGTGTAACAAACCCAAGCATTTATCATAATCTGCTGCTTCCCAAACTGCACATTAGTATGAAGCTGGATAGGAAGTGGAATAGCAGGGACTCAAATCAGATACTCTGATATGGGATATGGTTGTCCCATGTAGTGATTTAAGTGCTACACCAAACACACACTCTTGAATTATTTTTTGATCAAGAATTGCTCTGATGCAAATCCAATGATCAAACATATTATACAAAAGCATTTAGCCTGCAAGCATGTGATAATGGTTCAAGACAAATAAGTTATTTAGATTCACTCATTTTTTCAGTACACAATTCCAAAATAGTCTGTAATATGACCATGTGAGATTAACCACCCATTTGACCATGTAAGACTAATTCTGAATAAATGATGTTACTAATATGGCATAAAAAATTAGCATTTATCTCTACTTGGGATTACTATGTATATGTCTCCTCCCTTCCGTCATTTATTTCTTCCTTCTTTATGTCCTTACCTACTTTCTTCTACTCTCCTTGTAGACTAAGGAAAGGAAAAACAGAACTATATGAAATTATCACAATTGTCACTTATTAACAAAAAATGTAATATAATCTTCTAGAGATATTCCACATATTTATTTTGTGGATAGGTTTCTTCCTTTTAAAATTTTTAATTCTTCAACTGTTATTCTCAAGGTTTATGACATATTTATATAGTCTAGAAGAAAATATTTTTACAGTCATATAAATCATCTATTTCTTTTTGAGCCTTTTCTATCAGTCAAAAGTAACCTTCACTTTTGACTCTTTTTACTAGTTTTTAAAAATTTCTTAAGGATTGAAAATTGTGTTTACTTTTACAAAATGCTTCATTCATTACTCCCTATAAATAACTATTACTTCACTTTCACACAGGAGGAATTACAGGACATTCTGTTCATCACAGCTGTTAGTCCAATACTGCATGGCCAGCCATGAAAGCACTGTGGCTGTTGTATGTTGAAGTATTTGTACTACGTTCTTGCTACAACTGCTTTGTTATTGCCACAAGCTGCACATATGGGTGCTCACAATTAGCTTAATTACACATCCCGTGTGTTTTTAGAGAGGAATTTTAAATACGATAATGAGAAAAGCATTTGAGAAAACAGGTTATAATACATCTCGGCAGCCTTTCTTTTCTGAAGTTTGTTCAAAGGTAACATAAAAATCTATGAATAAATGAATTTTAATAAAAGTAAAAACAATATAACAGTTCTTATCTGAAATAAAAATTTCAATTCTATGGGCAGATGAGTGGACCAGTGGATAAAATACCTATGCCATACTGGAATGAATGGGTTCAATACCTGGTTCAGGCTCCTAGTTTTAGATTCATGACAATGCAGACCCTGTAAGGCAGCGGTCATGGCATGTGTAGTTGGGCCCCTGACACTCAAGTGGAGACCTGGATTGTGTTCCTAGCTCTTGGCTCTGGCCTTTGGCCCAGCCCTGGTTTTAAAAGCACTAGACAGTGAACAAGTGGAAAGAAGTTCTGTCTGCAGCCTCTCTCTAAAAATAAAAATAAAAATAAAAAATTTAAGTTCTAGAACTTAACATATGGGACTTCTAAGTGAAAAAAGTGCTTCTGTGGCTAAAATATTTCCAAAGTTCAGTTGACCTGTGGCTTAATTCTTTTCCTCTCTCTCCTGTATGTACCGTCAATTTTGTTTTCTCTTTCTGTTCCATTTGCTTGCATCATTCTGCTGCAGTTTCTAGCTACATGCTAACTCCAAAAACATGCAGCCAAACACAACCATGGTCCTCGTATGAGCTGAGAAAAAAAATCTTATTTAAATATGATAAAAGTTTCTTTTTTAAGACTTAATTTTATGCAATTAGCTGAGAGTTATAAAATTATAATTATACTATCTACTATGTCAGGCACCATATAAATAGTTTTTGTGAAAGTTATTTTACTTACACATGAGCACCATGAGTATACTTTATTATTATCATTTACCCATGAACATGTACAGGCTTAGAATCATTAAGGAGGGCCTGGCACTGTGGTGCAATGGTTAAAGCCCTGGCCTGAAGCGCCGGCATCCCATATGGGCACTGGTTCAAGACCTGGCTGTTCCACTTCCGATCCAGCTCTCTGCTATGGCCTGGGAAAGCAGAAGATGGCCCAAGTCCTTGGACCCCTGCACCCACGCGGGAGACCCGGAAGAAGATCCTGGCTCCTTGCTTCAGATCAGTGCAGCTCCGGTTATGGCCAACTGGAGAGTGAACCATTGGATGGAAGACACCCCCCCCTTCCTCTCTTCTCTCTGTGTAACCCTTTCAAATAAATAAATAAATAAATCTTTAAAAAAAGAAAAGAATCATTAAGGAAACTTACAGGTTAACCGCCAGTGATTTGGCCAAGCTAGGACCAAAATTCAGAGGTGGAAAGTTCCAAAAACCTTGTTCTTACCCAGAATACTATATGGGCTCCCTAAAATACTGTACCCTGAATACCTTATAATGTATAAATGGCTTTTTCAGAGAAAAATAATTTTGAAAAAGAGAGAGAATAAAGGTGATGAAAGAAAGAAAAGCAATGCCAAGTAAACACCAATTCTAAAAAAGAGAAACACATTTTGAATGTCAGTTTAAAGTGTGATTTAAAAACTTGGAAAACACCGTAACAGCTAAAGAATGTCTAAGATAAAGAGCAAATATCAGCTACTTGTCTCTTTTCAGTTCCTAAACTCCTAGAAGATTGTTAGTTCTCACTTCAAATCAGGAATATGAGAATTTCCAGTGACTCATCTGTCTTAGCCATTTGATATGCCCCATTTAATACACCCCAAACTCTAATAATCTAAGGAATTTTATAAGTGTATATAACATAAAAATTATACATTGAAATTAAATTATCTTCATTTTTAACATTTAACATTTCTATGTCATGCATGTCACATCATGGGAAAAGAAGTGTGTGTGTGTGCTTGGAAGACAATTTGTGAGTCACAGAGAAGAGGGAAAAATGTACTAAACATGAAATTCTTAACAAAAGCTATGTCAAAGTTGCTTATTAAGTGCACTCAATCAATTTTGATAACACACATTTGGAACATTTCTGTCAAAAGGAAGTGAGCATATTCTTTTATAGAGATTTATTATTTTTCAAAAAAGGCTAAGATACAATACTTGTTTCCACTTCAATACTACTTCCTTAACCCTCCATTTCCTAATAGTACTCCATCCTACTAAATACAATCAAAGGCTGTTAATTACAATTTTGTGAACTTATTTATAGAACAAATTATTTATTTCAAACCATATCTATTCTTATTATTCTTATTCTTCCATACAGTCCGACTTCACAACCTCTTGTTCTCCACTTAAATTTCTTGGGGGGAGGGGCAGCACTGTGGCGCAGTGGGTTAACGCCCTGGCCTAACGCACTGGCATCTCACAAGGGCGGAGGTTTGAGACCCAGCTACTCCACTTCTGATCCAGCTCTCTGCTACAGCCTGGGAAAGCGGTAGAAGATGGCGCCAAGTCCTTGGGCCCCTGCACCCACGTGGGAGACCCAGAAAAAGCTCCTGGCTCCAGGCTTTGGATCAGCGCAGCTCCAGCCATTGTGGCCAATTGGGGAGTGAACCACTGGATGGAAGACCTCTCTCTCTGGCTCTCTCTGCCTGCTCTCTCTCTGTGTAACTCTTTCAAATAAATAAATAAATCTTTAAAAACATTTCTTATGGGAATGTGGTAGTCACATCGGTGAACACTGAATACCAAGATTCATGCTCTTGTGCAGTGCCTTCCCATGCTGTCTTAGGGCTTGAATACGTGATTTGCTTAGAATGAATAGCACAAGTGAAATATGCAGAAACTGAAAATGCAGACATTAGAAATGTCCTCTTGGAATTCATCTGAACTGAAAGAAATGTTCAGACTAGAACTTAAAGATGAGGGGCTTCACACAAAGAAACTATGGAGGATGAGAGACCACCCTGACATTCTATTACCAGCAGAACTCATAGCTGCATTGTGTAAGTGACCTTAGTTATATCATGTGCACTGAGCAACTACCCTAATGAACCCAGTTAGGTCAGAATCAGCATAATAAACTGATGGTGTTTCAAATCAATGAGCCTGAGATGGAGATTGTTAGGCAACAATGGATAAATAAGACAGAATCTGGATTGTGTGATTGAACACTGTTCCCAATAATTTTTTCAATAACATAAGCAATTCTTAGCACAAAAAGAACAAATTTGGCCTCAAAAATATAAAAGAATGAGTATAAATCACTAAAATTGAACATGGTAGGGCAATCCTGCCAATGTTATCATAATACTAACATTGTAACTCATACAGAACAGATTGCATTGCACCCTCATAATCACTGTTTGTCAGCTTTGATCAATAGCAATGATTATAAATGAGGCAGATTTTGCATTTTTAAATTTGCGGTGTTTCAGGCATTGAGGTAGTTGGATTTGGTTCACATACTGCATTGTAAAAATGGCAGCTTATAACTCAGATCTTTTCTATAGTCCCATCAGTAGTTAATTATAATTCACAGCTAGAACAAGAACTAGCCAAGACAGGTCATGTAACATGCCAAGCCTTACCCAAAAGAGGGACACCAACACTGAGTTCACTTTAAATTAAAAAATATATATGTATTTGTGTGGGTGGGTATATACACACTCACATTAAACATTTTAACAGTCAAATGATACCACTATAGAGAAAACCCTCAGCTGAATCATTACTTGGCTCTTTTTGACAAAGCTAATCTTTTCTAAAGAGAAAAGTTTTCAAATAGGAAACACAGAGGTAATGAAAATCAGACTTCAAATCAACATTTCTGTAATACTAAAGGCAAACCTGCATGTATGGTTTATGTTTTTATCTCCATTTCCTAAAACATAAGCAATACAGCTAATAAAATGACATTATTTGTTTATATTTCTGGATACAAAATACATTAACTAGTGCATTTAAAAAATATAGGCAGTCTTGTTCTTTGAAGTTTAGATCCATGTATATCCTCCATGCTATTTTGGGTTGAGTAGAAATACAGAGATATGTAGATATATATTGTTGTTGTTAAAGTCAATATTCCTATATCATGACTACTTAACATAAAATTTTAAAAATTTTGGCATGAGAATGTAGGACTTTGACTTAGCTGGCTAGGCCAACAAACTGGACAGGCATAGAAGCCACAGACTGGGGGCTGGTGCTGTAGCAACCTAGGTTAAGCCTCTTCTTGTGGTGTCAGCATCCCATATGGGTGCCTGTTTGAGTCTAAGCTGTGCCACTTCTGATCCAGCTCTCTGCTAATGGTCTGGGAAAGCAGTAGAAGATGGCCCAAGTGCTTGGGCCCCTACACCCACATGGGAGACCTAGAAGAAGCTCCTGGCTCCTGGCTTTGGATCAGCCCAGCTCCAGCTGTTGCAGACATTTGGGGAGTGAACCAGAGGATGGAAGACTTCCCCCTTTGTCTGTCTCTCTATTTGTAACTCTGTTGTTCAAATAAACAAATGTTTTTTAAAAAGCCACAGATTGAATTTTAGATATGTGAGTACAGAAATTCCTAAAATTACAAAAGGGATATATATTTATTTAGCAATATGTCCCACTAATAAATGTAAACTAACCTATTGCTAATGACTCAATAATTAAAATAACTTCAATATTAGAAACTGAAAAATGGTTTTAATGAAATTTCAAATTTATTTCATGCAGTGACAAGAAAATATACTTTTAAAAATTAACTAACATGAAATTATATTCAAAAGCAAATCACTGCTTATATTTAAGAATAAGGATTGAAAATTAATTGATTTTTGAATAATCAAATCCAACTGTTACATGAAAATTTAATGGGGAGTGCTAACCATATTAATTTAAAAACTACTCTACAAGGGCACAAAAAAGATCATCAGATCCCAAGATCAGATCTGAATGCCACAGTGAATCAACCCTGCTGACCATAGACCCCAGCCCTATTCTCAAATTCCCCAGCCCATTCCTGATTGAGGTTCAGTTGAGATTAGTTTCAGAATCCATAGTATCTATGAAATCATGTTAACAGCATTCAAGACTGAGAAGAAGAAATCATGATGTTTTATAAAAGGCAACAGAGTTTCTGGCAAGACAAAAAATCTATTACCTGGAAGAATTTCAATCTGGCAGAAAGTGGAGAGATATGA
The DNA here is from genome assembly GCF_964237555.1 of Oryctolagus cuniculus. Lineage (NCBI taxonomy): Eukaryota > Metazoa > Chordata > Mammalia > Lagomorpha > Leporidae > Oryctolagus > Oryctolagus cuniculus. The sequence goes on along the minus strand of NC_091439.1, from coordinate 51,308,724 downwards.
TCAGTGACTACTGAGTATACGGTTATCAGGTTATGAGCTATATTAATCCCACAACACCACAAATTGCAGGAGGGAACAATCAGTTTTTCTGCTTAAAAGGAAAAAAGTCATAAATGGCTAAACATCAAATCTCAGAGATGGTAACATAAAAGTAAATAGATAATTCATTTAAGACCTTGTCCTACGCAGTTTTTTTTTTGTTTTGTTTGTTTGTTTGTTTGTTTGTTTTTACAGGCAGAGTGGACAGTGAGAGAGAGAGACAGAGAGAAAGGTCTTCCTTTTGCTGTTGGGTCACCCTCCAATGGCTGCCACGGCCGGCGCGCTGTGGCTGGCGCACCGCGCTGATCCAAAGCCAGGAGCCAGGTGCTTCTCCTGGTCTCCCATGGGGTGCAGGGCCCAAGTACTTGGGCCATCCTCCACTGTATTCCCGGGGCCATAGCAGAGAGCTGGCCTGGAAGGGGGGCAACCGGGACAGAATCCGGCGCCCCGACCGGGACTAGAACCCGGTGTGCCAGCGCCGCTAGGTGGAGGATTAGCCTATTGAGCTGCAGCACCAGCCCCTACGCAGTTTTAATTATATACATATATATGGGAAAATTAAGTTATAGACTTAAGAAATATTTGAAAACGTTCTTTTTTTGTAAAGTAATTTCAGGTTATCTTATTGCATATCTTAACTACATGATTCCATTGTACATATTATAATTTATTTTTTGGAAGAGTGATTTCATTTCTTGGATAACTGAGTATTCACTGAAAATTTCCTTTATTTAGAAAAACTGCTCTTTCAATTTTGTATATCATTTATTTTATGTATTTCCTTCAGAAGGTTACAAGTTTCTTCATTTTTCTGCCTTATATTTGTTATTATTAATCTTCCAATATTTAAACAAAGATAACACTGATCACTCATGGACATCCTTAACCTTTAGGAATATTCAAAATGAAAAGAGACTGTGGTCTGGGTCTTTCTCACCTCTTTTAATATTATCATAAGTTTTCAGGCATATGTGAGAGAGCAAAGGAAGACAGATAATATCACCTGAACATTTAAAAGTATACCCAAAGTGGCAAATCCATTTCTGATGAAGAGATATTTCTTTTACAATGAAAGGTATAACAAATTTTTTTTTATCAGGGGAGAAAATACAAGAATAAGAGCATATTAAAGTACACTTCATACTAAAGATATGAAATAAAACTTTGTGAAACTTTTGCTTAGTCATGTATTTTGTGAAAGATTTGAAGATTATATTTATTTATTTGAGAGGTAGAGTTACAGACAGAGAGAAGGAGAGTCAAAGAGAAAGGTCTTCCTTCCATTGGTTCACTCCCCAAATGGCAGCAAAGGCCGGAATTGCACGGATCCAAAGCCAGGACTCAGGTGCTTCTTCCCAGTCTCCCAGGTTGGTGCAGGGCCCCAAGAACTTGGGCCATCTTCTACTGATTTCCCAGGCCTCAGCAGAGAGCTGGATTGGAAGAGGAGCAGCCGGGACTAGAACTGGCGCCCATATGGGATGCTGGTGCTGCAGGTGGTGAATTAACCTACTGAGCCACATGCTGACCCCAATATAAAATCTTTTTTAAAACATAGATCACATTATAAAAATACTTAATAAGCACTGGATTAAGTTGTCTTTTAAAAAATTCAATAAGTTCCCTCCAAGTTTTAAGTTTATTCATTTCTATATTTCTGTATGATTATGGCTAATATTCAGTATAGAAAATAATAATACAATACAAAATTGATTATGATTCCCTAAGTGTGAGGTTTATCCTTCTTCAAAACTTCAACAAATTAACATTTAAAGTATACTTCATTTTAGAATCATTTTTAATAACTAGAGAAACAGCTTAAAACATTTATCTTGCCAAATTAAAAATATGCTCCCTTCTAAAAATTAACCAAACAGATGAGTTGCTTTTTCTGAGACTACAAGTGAATGCTTTTCTGACACTGAAGCACAAAATGAATGGCAAAGTCTATTAGTTTGCCTTATTTTTGCAACTTATGACCAAATTATCTTAAGACTTACAACTGAATGCTCCCTAGAAACTCACCAGCTCAAAATCTCTCATCTTTCAAACCCTTTTCTGAAAATTCATTTCCTGCATGAAGTATTTTTCCAAACTTGGTTGTCCTTTAAATAGGAAATACATGAACTTAAAAAATTCTACCAAAAAGCTAAGAGATGCAAAGTAAAACTAGCAGTAGCCATATTATATATTGTATTATCCAGTAATATTTTTCTCTCCATAGTTATGTTTATACTTACTTAAAAGTACCAGTTTATTTCTCTGAATGATATACATAAGTGAAACACATTCAAGAAAACATTCTGAAATCTTAGGCTCACAATCAAGGGAAAGCATGAAAGTTACTTATGAAGCTACTCATGAATTATATACTAATTGAATAATACAAGATAATGATAGATATAGCTGCAGTTTATATCTGTCAGTTCCCTGGTAATATATTTTTAGTTAACCCTGGTAATAATTTTTAGTTAGCTCAACAACTTATTCTTTTAAAGATTTATTTATTTATTTGGAAGGTGAAGTTACAGAGGGAGAGAGAGAGGGAGAGGGAGAAGGTCAGGGAGAGGGAGAAAGAGAGAGAGAGAGGTCTTCTATGTGCTGGTTCACTCCCCAAATGGCTGGAACAGCCGGAGCTGGGCCAATCCAAAGCCAGGAGCCTGGAGCTTCTTCCAGGTCTCCCACTTGGGTGCAGGGACCCAAGGACTTGGCCATCTTCTACTGCTTTCTCATGCCATAGCAGAAAGCTGGATTGGAAGTAGAGTAGCCGAGATTGGAACTAGTGTCCATATGGGATGCCAGCACTGCAGGAGGCAGCTTTACCCACTATGCCACAGTGCTAGCCCCACTCAACAACTTTTTAAAGCAAAGAATACTTGTCTATTTATCATGAAATCAAGAAATTTATAATGAATGTCATACATCTCAAACATTTAGTACAGTTGTTTATCTCCATATGTCTATGAGGTAACCAAACATGTCACTCATGACCTTCCCCGCCACAGCCACTTTTTAACCAATGGTCTTCTATCTTCCCAGTTACTCAGGATAAAAACCTCAGTGTAACTTATTACTCCTTTCTGTGACAGTAAAATTCAGCCTAAATGCAAATCCTTCAAAAGAGGTATGGAGAGGAAAGAGATACATGAGTAGCTGAAAAATCTAGTAACTTTCAATTCTTCTAGTGTTATCAGCCAGGTCCATGGCATATTTCAGCCGTCTCTTATTTTGCTTCTGTGTTTGTATACTATCCACTCACTATCTTTACCACAATAGCCAGATCAATCCTTCTAAAATTTAAATCTAATTACTTCCCATCTCTTCAATGGTTCAATGGTTCCCCCTCCCCCCTTTTTTTTTTGGACAGGCAAAGTTAGACAGTGAGAGACAGAGAAAGGTCTTCCTTTTCACCCCCGAAATGGCTGCCATGGCTGGTGTGTTGCGCCGATCCGAAGCCAGAAGCCAGGTGCTTCCTCCTGATTTCCCATGTGGGTGCAGGGCCCAAGCACTTGGGCCATCCTCCACTGCTTTCCCGGGCCACAGCAGAGAGCTGGACTGGAAGAGGAGCAACTGGGACTAGAACCCAGTGATCATATGGGATGTCGGCGCCACATGTGGGGGATTAACAAAGTGAGCCACGGTGCCGGCCCCTAAAACAAAAATTTCATCCATGGCCTAAAATGTTCTTTCCTTTATATTCCTGGCTTCTCCTCCTATTCTTTGTCTGTGGTTCACTGTACTCCACTTTCACTGGCCTCCTGGGTGCTTCAGGAGAACTCTGCGCATCTCCTTGTCTCAGTCTTTGCCCTACTGTTTCCCTGGCCTGGAACTCTTTCTTTCCAATATTTCACATGCCTTGCTACCCCTCCCCTTTCAAGTTCCTACTCAGCTTTTCAGAGTACCTGTGTTTGCAAATAATGTTTTACTGAAATGCAGTCACATGCATTCACTTTTGTATTGTCTATGGCTGCTTTCAAGCCAGATTGCAGTCTTCAGTAGCTGCGACAAAGGCCTATATCCAGGAAACTGGAAATATTTACTATGTGGACCTTTACAGAAAGAGCATGGTGACCTTTTAAGCAAAAGATAAGATTGTTGAAAAAGAGAAGATAGACTGTGAGAGGCCAAAGTGTAGCATGGATAACCCATGTGACTAATAAAGCCATGAAGAACGATGGTAGAGATGGGGATGACAGAAAGCAGTGTTAGTTACTACACAATAAACCAAATGAGGAGAAATACCGGGAGAATAGTAGAAAACCACTGCACTAAGAAGTATGTGGTGTTACAAACTGAGAAAATTTGTTTCCAACATGGGTGCTGAAATGATGGAGAAGGGTAAGGTTGAGGGAGGAGCTATTAACAATGATCTCACAAAAACTGGGAAGAACAATGCAACCCTCAACCTATCCTCAGGCTCAGGGGTATGAGAAGCCAAAGAAAACAGCAAACACTTTGTGGCAAGTGAAGCAGCACACACAAAAGTACAGTTCACTCAAGAGAAGAAACGAATGCTCAAAGACCACTATGGTTTGAATGTGTCTCCCAAAAAGCGTATCTGGGAAACTTAATCCTTAGTGCAACAGTACTGGGAGGTCAAATTTATTATGAGGCGATCAGACCATAAAGCTGGAGTGAACAGATTAGTGCCAACATTCAGGCAGTCGGTTCATTCTCATGGGAATGGATTCCTTATAAAAGGACAAGCTTGATCCTCTCTTATTCATTTGCCCTCTCTTTGCCCGCCCCCCATCTTGGGATAACATCCCAACAGGGCTCTCACCAGACACCAGCCCCTCGATCTAGGAACTCTCATCCTCTAGTAGTGGGAGCCAAAACATTTTTGTTCATTTTTAAATCACACAATCTCAAGTATTCCAGGAGCAAACAATGGACAAAGACAGGGACTACCAAAGAACAGAGTTAAATTTGCAAATATTATGACATTAGATTTATTATTTTAATAACTAAAGGGGAAAAGAAAACAAATAAAAGGTGATAAAATTGGGGCCAGTGTTGTGGCTTAATAGGTAAAGCTGCTGCCTGCAATGCTGGCATCCCATAAGGGTGTCTATTCAAGTGTCGGCCATTCCACTTCTGATCTAGATCTACGCTTATGCACTGGGAAGGCAGTGGATGATGGTCCAAGTGCTTGGGCCCCTGCACGCACAGGGGAAACCTGGAAGAAGTTCTGGACTCCTGGCTTTGCTTTGGCTCAGTCCCAGTCTTTGGTAAGTGAACCAGTGGATGGAAGATCGATCCCTCTCTTTCTCTCTCTCTCTCCCTTCCCCTCCCCGCCCTCTTTCTTTCTCTCTGTAACTGTCCCTCTTCAAATAAATAAAATAAATCTTTTTTTTAAAAGTAATAAAATTTAAGAATTTTCTCATAGTGTAGTTATTAATCCAATGGTTATTCAAACGTCTCAAATGAGACTTTCTTGGTCTGGTGCTGTGGCATGGTAGGCTAAGCCTCCACCTGAGGTGCCAGCATCCCATATGGGCATCAGTTCATGTCTGGGCATCTCCTCTTCTGATTCAGCTCTCTGCTAATGGCTTGGGAAGCAATGAAAGATAGCCTACATGCTTAGACCCCTGCACTTGCATGGGAGAGCTGGGTGAAGCTCCTGGCTCCTGGCTTTGGACTGGCTCAGCTTCGACCACTGTGGTCATTTGGTGAGTGAACCCTGGATGGAGACTTTTTTCTCTTTTTCTCTCGTTGTCTATAACTCTTTCTCTCAAATAAATAAATAAATAATTTTAAAAGATGGGATTCTCTCATATTTTATAGTTTCATATTTGTTTCTCTTTTTCTAGAAGAGATATTTTAAAAATCTTATCTATTTTTATTTTCACTTTCACTGAAATGTAGAAATGGAGATAGCCAGATGTAAAGAGCGATCTTCCATCTGCTGGTTTACTCCCCAAACATCTGCAACAGGCAAGGCTGGGCCAGGCCGAAGCCAAGAGCCTGTGGAACTCAAAGCAGTTCTCCCATGTGGGTGGCAGGGACTCAGGCATTTGAGCCATCACCTGCTGCCTCACAGGATGTGCACAGGGATGAAGCTGAATCAGAAGCAGAGCCAAAACTGAAACCCTGGCACTCAGATATGGGGCAGCATGTTCCAAGAGGTTTCCTAACCACTGTGCCAAACTCTTGAATGGATAAGAAACATATTTTAAGTAAATATTAATTTTTAAAGGCCAAATTTAAGGAATATGAGTTTCTATTCATATTATTATTATTAAATTCTGAAGGATTCTAATTCTTATTACAGTGTTACTGTAATCACAAATCTTTATGCATATGTGTTGTATTTAAACCACTAAATTATAGAATAAGTAGTTACTGATTTTATTCTATTAATATAAATGTTTTCATTCTTGGTTTGGATATCCACTTTAATTAAATTTTTCTATCAGGTTCTTATTTGCCAGATTAAAAAGTATAAAAATGAACAAAGATGATACATTTTTAATTTGTTCTCAATAAAAACATCCCATTACATTCTTTCTTTTGATGAAAATTTATTTTGTCATCTCTACTCCTAATCAAAATATGTTGTCAAATTATCTGCCAATCCAGAACAAAAACAGGACTATGATTCAACATTACTGGTAAATATTTTACCTGTATAGTCCTGACTAAGGTCTTAATTCAGTTATTCTAAGCCAGTTAGATAAATATTTAAGGAGCTTTGTGAATGGTTGTACCTAGGATTTTTAAGATGAAAAAGCAAAATGTAGGTAAGAAATAAAGTTCTTGGGTGTTTTGGCCTTTTAGTGATTCAGCAAAGTTTCTTGAATGCTATATAAGGCTGAGGATGTGACTCTGAACAATTCACTGGTGTCAGCCTCTACATATTCATTGAGACAAAAATCTCCTTACTAATTTCATGATTCTGTATTTGAGGTGATCAGATTCACAACTAAAATATATTCCAGTAGTTTTATTTTACACTCTTCTCATTATCTACCCTATGTGAGCACAAGAACACCACATGAGCATATGGCAAGCAAATCTAAACAGGTCATAGGTAATAGCCAAATGTACTATGTTTTTCATCTGCATGGGGCTACTAAATCAACCACCATTATTGACTGACCAACTGATTTAATTAAACAATTTATTTTCCTGATTCTTCTTTTTTAGTGAACTGCTATTGAGAATATTTAACCCATTGCTTGGCCCTAAAGACAATTTCCTGGTAAACAAACATTTAACCTGCTCTTGTGGACTCCCTCAAATCCATGACCCATGAGGCAGTCATGGTTTCAAGATGCAAACCTGATTCTAAAGCACTTGTCCAGATTAAAATACTTCAAGGCTTCCTATTGATTTTGTGTTGGGAGCAAACACCATAACGTGACCCATTTACCACATAATACATCATTCAAACTAGGACACTTTAAGACTGAAGGAGGGTGTAATTGTTACACTAGTAAAGCATGACAGCTCCCAGAAAAGAGGTTGGGTCATTCACCCCACTCACAAGGCCCTACTGCTTCAGCTTCCCTCACACTCTCCTTCATTCTTCCCTTCCAGTTTTCCCCAGCATCAGGAGTCCTCTTTCAGACTCAGGTATCCTATCCTAAGCTCTCTCCAGCAACCAAGTCATACCTCCATTGTAACTTTTACTTTTGGACTTGGCTCATTCTCTTTTCATTCCTCCAAATTAACTTCTAACCTAACCTTCAGAACTTAAGTTTAAACATCACTTTTCAGGAAAGTCTGCACTAATCTCTCAAAAAAAAAAAAAAAAAAAAAAACTCTGATAGCAATGCCCACTCCTGATTTAGGAACTGGACACACTTGACATGATACCTTTAGTTATCTGATCATTAGATTGTCTTCCCCATTGAACTGATCCCCTTGACTAGATTCACAGATCCTTAGTAAATATTTTCAAAGCATCAGGCACTTCTGTTAAGAAAACATACATACAGTCTATCTAAAACCCTGCAAACAAGCAAAAGGACAAACATATGTCCACTGAATGTCACAATGGGGCACTGCCTAACAGGCTCAGACAAGAATTACCTAAATTTCAAGTATAGGTATCTCTGCTGTGTTTTATAATTTGCTATCAATTGGCTATAATCAGTAGTTGTGAACTCCAGCCTGCAGGTCAGACTAGGACAGCAGCCAGTTTCTGTGCAGCTCATGAGGATGAAAATGGTTTTATACATTTAAGGAATTGTCAAAAAGAAAAAATAAAGGAAAATAAAACAAAGAATATTTGACAGAGACCTTATATGGTCCACAAAGTCTGAAATATTTAGTACTTTACAAAAATAGTTTGTGGACCTCTAGATTAAGACATTTCTTTTTTTTAAAAAGGATTTATATATTTATTTGAAAGTCAGAGTTACACAGAGAGAGAAGGAGAGGCAGAGAGAGAGAGAGAAGCCTTCCATCGATGGTTCACTCCCCAATTGGTTGCAATGGCCAGAAACTGTGCCGATCCAAAGCCAGGAGCCAGGAGCTTCTTCTGGGTCTCCCATGTAGGTGCAGGGGCTCAAGCACTTGGGCCATCTTCTGCTGCTTTCCCAGGCCATAGCAGAGAGCTGGATGGGAAGTGGAGCAGCCAGGACTCGAACCGGCACCCATATGGGATGCCGGCACTTTGGCCAGGGCATTAACCTGCTGTGCCACAGCGCTGGCCCCTAGATTAAGATATTTCATTTATAGGAAATGATGCCAATGCAAATGACTCTCAGAGATAACATTTCATTACATATACAACAGCAATTTAGCTTTATAGCACATTCTAGCACTTTCTTTCAATGACTGTGTGTGTGTGTGTGTGTGTGTGTATATATATTTCTGGTTTTTGCTATACTCTTTTGAACTGGCATGGCCATCCTACCAGTTCCCTCATGAATTAGTTAAGTCAATCTTTGAAAATAGATAGATGATCCATTGCAAATCTGGGCATGCATATACACATATATACACAGAGAGGAGGGCACTTCAGAAAGTTCATGGAAAAAAGGAAATAAAAAGAAGCTTATGGGGCCAGTGTTGTGGTGAAAAAGGTTAAGCCTCCGTCTGCAGTGTCTGCAGAGTTGGTAACTCATATGGGTGCTGGGTCAAGACCTGGCTGCTCCACTTCTGATCCAGCTTCCTGCTAATGCATATGGGAAAGTAATGGGAAATGCCCTAAGTACTTGGGCCCCTAAACCCATGTGGAAGACCTGGAATAAGCTCCATGATTCTGGCTTCAGCTTGGCCTGGCTCAACCCTGGTCATTATGGCTATCTGGGCCCTGAACCAGAGGACAGAAGACCACTCTCTCTCTCTCTCCTCCTTTCTTAATATCTGTCTTTCAAATAAATAAATAAATCCTTTAAAAAGAGATAGAGACGCTTATTTTGCTACAAAAAAGTTTTGAAATCTATGCATATGAAGAGTTCGTCACAAAGTTCAATGAAAAAACGTGAACTACGAAAAAACTGCAAGAATTTCAAAATTTTTTCACCAAAAAAACGAATTTTTAAGTACATTTTTCATGAACTTTTTGAAGTACTCTTGCATTTGTAGAAAATGTTTGTTTATTTTCAATGATTACTTATTGTCATCTACTTGAAAAGCAGTGAGAAAGAGAGAGAAAGAAAGAGAAAGAGAGGGGGAGAGAGAGATTGACTTTCCATCCACTGGTTCACTTCCCAAATGCCTGTGACAGCCAGGGCTGGGACAGGCCAAAGACAGGAACCAAGAACTCCATTCAGGTCTCCCATGTGGCAGCAGGGGCCAGGCACTTGAGCCATCATGCACTGTTTCCTAGGATGCATTAGCAGGAAACTGGATGGGAGGCAGAGGTGCCAGAACTTGAACTGGCATTGATATGGTGTTCCAAGTGGTGGGTTCCATAGGTCCACTCTCGTGAATTTTTTTTTTTTTTTGACAGGCAGAGTGGACAGTGAGAGAGAGAGACAGAGAGAAAGGTCTTCCTTTACCATTGATTCACCCTCCAATGGCCGCTGTGGCCGGCGCGCTGCGGCCAGCACACCGCGCTGATCCGAAGCCAGGAGCCAGGTGCTTCCCCTGGTCTCCCATGCAGGTGCAGGGCCCAAGGACCTGGGCCATCCTCCACTGCACTCCTGGGCCATAGCAGAGAGCTGGACTGGAAGAGGAGAACTGGGACAGAATCTGGCACCCCAACCGGGACTAGAACCTGGGGTGCCAGCGCCAGGCGGAGGATTAGCCTATTGAGCCACTGTGCCGGCCCTCGTGAAATGTTTTAATTGGTAAATGGCACCATGACATGTGGATGGACATGACCTACTTAACCACACCCCTATGGAAGGACATCTGGGTTGTTTTCACTCTTATTCATCAGCCCTATTGCTATCCTTTTCTTGCAAGCTTCCCATTGTAAATACATCTACAACAACCCAGCAGCCAGGACTACTAGGTCTTCTTTCGTCCAGAATAATTTAACAGATAATCTGTTGTCTATATTTTTACTCTAGACTAAAAAAGCTTCACATTATTCTCCAAAGTACTTGTATTTTTTCTAACCTCTGAGACTTAAGAGTTGCCATTCCTAAATACTACCTACTCCAGTCTCTATTTCAGAAATCTCATCTACCCTGTAAGCTCGAACGTTAGCCACTCAGGGGTCATGGGCTCAACCTGGACTCTCCTTCCTTTCTTTTCTTTCGCTTTTTACAAAATTTTTATTTTCTTATTTATATATAAGGCAGAGCTAGAGAGAGAAGAAGAGAGACAAAGAGAGAAATCTTCCATCTACTGGTTTACTCCCCAAATGACCCTAATGACCAGGGCTGGGCCAGGCAACAGCCAGGAGCCCAGAACTTATTCCAGGTCTCTCACATGGGTGCAGGGACCCCGAGACTTGGGCCATTTCCCATGCACATTAGTAGGGAACTGGATCAGAAACGCAGCAACTGGGTCTCAAACCAGTGCCCATACGGGATGCCTGCATCACAGGCGGACACCTTCCCTACCCCGTTTATTGTCTATAGACCTTTTAACCTTGCTTCAGGTACATTTAAGGAAAAGGTAAAGTAAATATTATCCATTGAAGTGAAAATATGAAACCAAATCAATCTTAAATAAGCTTAATTATCTTGGAAATAACGCATTCTAAGATTCATTTGATACGTAACCAGATAAAGAATATCAGAAATTTCATCAAATTTCCACCTAAAATAAAGATATACCTTAATGAAAAACAAACAAACAAAAACCCTTGAATATTTTCAATCACCCTAAAACTGACCATGTTCCTTTGCCCTGGCTTTATATATATTAAACGACTTTCCATTCTTCATTTGCCTTCCAATGTGAACTTTCATACAAGTGAGACAACATATTGGGCAGACAATAATACCCAAGCCACTGTGTTCCTTGAAATTTGGTGCTGTATTGCTGTTGCCTATATTCATTGTGACTGCTATATTCTGGCATATATAAGGCACTGGATAAATGTGTATTTTGGGAATGAATGTATTTTTGTATCAATATACCAGTAAGTAAATTTAGATTGAGTCAGCCCCCTAAATCAAATCACCTCTCAGTGAATGATAAGTCCACATTTTAATTGCAAAATAAATAGAGAAATCAAAGGTTGAACATGTGTTGACCAACAACCAACACACAAGAATCCTAAGAATTGCTGAGAAATCTGCCTTTCAATTTCCTGAAAAAAAATTATCCTCCTAGCTACAATAATATAGATGAAATTCCACTTGTCTTGAAGTTTTATGTATGTCCTTGATAGATGCAAAGCCCTTCCTTTTACCTGACTCAGCAGGTAGAATAATGAAAAAGAGACCACCTGCCTAGTCAGCCAGATGTCTAGTGATCAATGGAGCAGACAAGGGAGGTTGCAGGAGGATCAGACTTACCTTCTGGTTATTTGTAAATGTCTTATTTAATCCACATACTGTTAAAGACAGGGAGCAGGGATTCAATAAAGAATTGTTGGTGATCAATTCATTATTCTTCCAGTAAATAATTATTGAGTTTCCACACTGTGAAAAGTACTATAGGTACTGAGCATAAATTAGGAAACAAAATAATGTGCCTGATCTCACAAAACTCAGGTTCAAATGTGGGAAGATGGACCAACGTTTAAAAATAAAGGAAAAAAGGTATATAAAGATGTATGAGAGTGATAAGTACCTGAAAAACAAAAAAGCAGAATAATAGGAAAGTAAATATCAGAAGAAGGGAGAGGAGAAGAAGTGTTACTGAGATGGTGAATTTTCAGAGGAGACTAAAAAGAAATGAATAGAGTAAGCCATGGGGGATCTCTCAGGAAAGAGCAGATGGAAGCCAGAGGGAATAGCAGGCCAAAGGTTGACCTAAGGCAAGACTATATTTGACCTGTTTGAGAAACAGTATATCTGGATTAGAGTTACCAAGGGAAAGAGTATTAGGAGATGAGGGCGGAGGTGTGAGTATAGATGTGTATGTAATAGTCCACTGGGGGTCAGGGGGTGGGGAAGAGGAGTCATATAGTGTTTTAGATTAAGTCATTAAGAAGGGCTTTGGCTTTTTCTCTGAGCTAGATGGGGATCTAAATTGGTTCTGAAGAGGAGATGATGTGCTCTGCTTGTTTTAAAACTACCACATACTAATGGGTTGAAAATACACTATAAAGGAGCCAAGGCAAAAACATGTATATAAAAAGCCAGGAAACATACAATGGGATTTCAAACAAGGGTAGTGACACTAAAGGTGAGACTGTGGTAGGTTTCGGACATGTTTTGAAAGTACAGCTGAGGCTGGCGCCGCAGCTCACTAGGCTAATCCTCCGCCTGCAGCGCTGGCACCCCAGGTTCTAGTCCCATTCAGGGCGCCAGATTCTGTCCCGGTTGCTCCTCTTCCAGTCCAGCTCTCTGCTGTGGCCCAGGAGTGCAGTGGAGGATGGCCCAGGTCCTTGGGCCCTGCACCTGCATGGGAGACCAGGGGAAGCACCTGGCTCCTGGCTTCAGATCAGCGCGGTGTGCTGGCCGCAGTGCGCTGGCCGCAGCGGCCATTGGAGGGTGAACCAACGGTAAAGGAAGACCTTTCTCTCTGTCTCTCTCTCTCTCACTGTCCACTCTGCCTGCCAAATAAATAAATAAATAAATAAATAAGAAAGAAAGAAAGTACAGATGAAAAGAGCTCCTGAGATCTACATGTGAGATGTGGGAGAAGGCCAGGAAAAGTCCATGACTTAACGTGCTTTGTTCTGAGTGCACTGGAAAAAGCGAAGATGGAGGAGAAGCAGCTTGAGGAGATGGGAGTAAAACGAAAATGCTAAGTACACATCTAAATAGTGAAATCAAGAGGGCAGTTGAAAGATAAATTCATTGTTTGGTGAATTAAATCTACACTTGGCCTATCTGAATGTACAGATTAAAACTAGCTATCAAAACACTGAATGTCCTGTTTGAGGGCAAGAGCTCTGAAGTCAGAATGTGTATTCTCTAATCTTGATTTACACTTACTATTTAGCAATTCTGGACATTTAACCCCTCTGTACTCCCAATTATAAAACTGGGCAATAATATAAAACTCTATTGACTCATAGTGACCATTAAAGGAGATGATATGTTCCAAGAGCTTAGAATGGTACATGATACACACACATACTGATTTTCATTTTTTATTATTATTATTAAAATAAAAGGATTATTATTAAATACAAGTTTATTTTTAATGTTGTAGCACATAAATTTAACAAATTTATTTTATGAATATTACAAGAAATCCTTCACACTTGTGATTGTCACTAGGCAACTATTTTAAGATGTGTGACAACAGGGTTTCAGAAACAAGGGCCCGCGGGCCAGTGCTGTGGCGCAGCGGGAAAATGCCATGGCCTGAAGCGCTGGCATCCCATAGGAGCACTAGTTCTACTCCTGGCTGCTCCTCTTCTGATCCAGATCTTTGGTATGGGCTGGGAAAGCAGTAGAATACGGCTCAAGTCCTTGGGCCCCTGCACCCATGTGTGAGACCGGAAGAAGCTCCTGGCTCCTGGCTTCGGATCAGCGCAGCTCCGGCCGCTGCGGCCAACTGGGGAGTGAACCATTTGACAGAAGACCTCTCTCTCTGCTTCTCCTCTCTTTGTGTAACTCTGACTTTCAAATAAAAATAAATAAATCTATATAAAAAAAAAATAGGAAACAAGGGCCTTTGATTGAATCAGGAAATCTTAATTCAGTCTCTGGCTTCCAAGAACTTGGTCAAATACAGAGTGAATCTGGACCTCTATTCTGCATGCAATTAGGGGGCTGGAAAAGATATGACTCAACTGACTTCAGCTAGAACAGTTCACTAAATTTAAATAACATTTCTCACAGCATTCACTATACATATGATGAGTTAAACATTTTCAAATGGGTTTATTTAAACAGTAGTTTTTAATGAGTAAAACAGCAAATTATCAACTGGAAAATTCCCATTATTTATCTTTAATCATTGACAGCTATAATGATACTCCCTCTGAAGCTAAAGGAAGTATAGAAAAATATCTTTCAAAATAATCATGCTATTAGTGAATGTTCAGATCTCTGAGTTTAACTGTGTTCCTTAAAAGTAATAGCAAATGCCTGGCACTTAGGTTATCCATTAAGACACAGCTTGGGGCTGACGCTGCAGCTCACTAGGCTAATCCTCTGCCTGTGGCGCCGGCACCGGATTCTGTCCTGGTTGCTCCTCTTCCAGTCCAGCTCTCTGCTGTGGCCCAGGAAGGCAGTGGAGGATGGCCCAGGTCTTTGGGCCCTGCACCCGCATGGGAGACCAGGAGGAGGCGCCTGGCCCCTGGCTTTGGATCAGCGCAGCAGCATCGGCCGTGGCGGCCATTTGTGGGGGAACCAACAGAAGGAAGACTTTTTCTCTGTCTTTCTCTCACTGTCTAACTCTGCTTGGCAAAACAAAACAAAACAAAACAAAACAAAACAAAACAAAACACAGAGACAGGGCTTGGGATGCCTGCTTCCACATCAGAGTGCCTGGGTTCAAGTCCAAGTTCTGCTTCCAAACCCAGTTCCTAATGTTAACCTGGGAAGCAGCAGGTGATAGCTCAAGTAGCTGGGTCCCTATCATCCATGTGGGTGACTGGGATTGAATTTCTGGATCCTGGCATCCCAAATTGCTTGGGGATTGAACAGTGGAAGGAAGATTTCTGTATGTTTCTTTGCCTTTCAAATAAAATAAATAAATAAATATTTAAAAAAATAAATTAGGAAAAAAGTGAATATAAGTTTGATTCTTTCAATTTGAATCATTTTTCATCATGTTTGACTATAACAAATTTCAAATTTCTTAACACAGGTTCATCTGATCATGGCTATTGGCTCTTTATTTATATTTACCTGCTCTTCAGCACTACCATCAATGTGTTATTGATGAACAAACACAAACACTTATTTGTAGATGAGGAAATTAAACCTATGTAGTTGACCGTTCATGAAGTAAAATGTTTCTACAACTCAATTACTTCAAATCTACTTCATAAACCTACATTTTCTAGATATAATCATACTAAATATTCCTGTATTATCACAAACACTATTAACAAGACTGTCTAGAAATGATCATATTGCACTGGATGCTAGATTAGCAAATTACACTGCAGTTTATAATCTACTGAAAGACTGGCTTCCAGTCAGGAAAGAAAATAAAGAAAAGGAGTGAGAAAAATCATCTTAATCAATTATTAAAAAGCCATTTTAATAAGAATTTGAAGGGGTTAATGCTAATGTGAAATTTAGATTTTAAAATGAGCTGTAAAACCAGAAGCCTGGGTGACCCTTCTGGAATCCTGCCGTGGAACAGTGATGTTTGAAATGAGTTTGATATCCATCACCCTCTGACCCTCTCTGCTCCACTTGAAGTACTTATCTTGTCTGCTGTGAAGCCTCTGGGCATTCAGATTATTCATCATTTCATGACAGATTTGGGGCTCCCTGGCAAAAACAATTCTGTAAAGATGAAGCATGTGAATAAAAATGATAGAAAAGAAAGGTCTTTCATTACATAACGAAAAATGAATCCCAGGCTTTTTTTTTTTTTTTTTTTTTTTTTTTTTTTTTTTTTTGACAGGCAGAGTGGACAGTGAGAGAGAGAGACAGAGAGAGAAAGGTCTTCCTTTTGCCGCTGGTTCACCCTCCAATGGCCGCCGCCGCAGCCGGCGCACCGCGCTGATCCTGGCAGGAGCCAGGAGCCAGGTGCTTTTCCTGGTCTCCCATGGGGTGCAGGGCCCAAGCACCTGGGCCATCCTCCACTGCACTCCCTGGCCATAGCAGAGAGCTGGCCTGGAAGAGGGGCAACCGGGACAGAATCCGGCGCCCCAACCGGGACTAGAACCCGGTGTGCCGGCGCCGCAAGGTGGAGGATTAGCCTATTGAGCCACGGCGCCGGCTACCAGGCTTTTTTTTTTAAATACTTTTCTAAGAACAATAAAATCTTAGAAATTGAAATGTTATTTCAGCATCATTTTGGGAAAGTATAAATTCTTAATATCTCCTAAAAATAAACACTTTTGAATTAGAGTGAATGTTTTTCTCAATAATCTGAGAACTGAAAAAAGTGCTGCTGTACTCCTTGTTCCTAGCTATCAGAGGTACAGAGCAGAACTTAATGCAACCATGGCAAGCACAGCTAGAAGAACTTTTTCATCAACTTCAGAATGTTTTATTTCTAGAAATGGGCAAGACATATAAATAGTAAAAGAATTTATAACTCAATACTACACTGGAATTAAGAGACTAAGGCTTTTTATTAGAATTATATCATTTCAATCAAATTATTCATTAAATACACACAAAAATTCAATGAGAAAGAAACCATGCTATGAGCCTGGCTGAACAGAACCAATCATTGGGCAGACCTTCAGGAAAACTTCTAACTTCTGATGTAATGGAATCACCTGAATAAAAAAGTTTACATCAGAAACTCTAAGGACTAAGGTAACAATTTCTGAGTGATCATCTGTGCATAGTAATTTTTTTAGGAAAGTACACGGGAAACATCTGTTGCCTGGACATAATTTAATTTACTCTGAGGAGAAAGAGACAGAGTCACAGATATATATATATATATATATATATATATATATATATCACACACATATACATATATATACACACATACACACATATATATACTTACATATATATGTATATATATACACACATACACACACAGAGAAAGAGAGAGAGAAGAGGGAGAGAAAGGGAGAGAGGAAGGAAGGGGTCTTTTTGTTTTACTCTCTAAAAGCTCACTATGCTGGGGCTGGGACAGGCTGAAGCCAGGAGCCTGAAACTCAATGTGGGTCTCCCATATGGGTGGCAGAGACCCAAGTATTTGAGCCACCACTATTTGCTGTCTCCTAGGGTGCACATTAGCAGGTGGCTAGATAGGAAGTGAAGTGGGACTTGAATTCAAGCACTCCACAAAAGGCTTGTACCCATAGTCAATTTCCAAGAATAGACTCAAAATAATTTCAATAATTAGCTTTTCAAGAAAGCTGAAATTAATTGACCAAAGGTTAAGTTTTTGTTCACTTTTGTTAAATTTTGTTCATTCATCTTTTAAATGATTCCCAATAAAAAGATATTCTATAGAGTAACTCAAAATATATATAAACAAAACTCTGACTACAACCTTGTCTAAATATGATCAGAGTCGGTGAACTCAGGGGGCTTCCATAGCCTTGGCAGCTCATGGCAAGAGCCTAGGGTGATTACTGAGGCCATAAACAAGAGTGTCAATTTGTTAAGTCAACAAAAGGAGTCACTGTGCACTTACTCCTCATGTAGGATCTCTGTCCTTAATGTGCTGTACATTGAGATTTAATGCTATAACTAGTACTCAAACAGTATATTTCACTTTGTGTTTCTATGTGGGTGCAAACTGTTGAAATCTTTACTTAATGTATGCTAAACTGATCTTCTGTATATAAAGAGAATTGAAAATGATTCTTAATGTGAATGGAAGGGGAGAGGGAGCGGGAAAGGGGAGGGTTGCAGGTGGGAGGGAAGTTATTGGGGGGGGGAAGCCATTGTAATCCATAAGCTGTACTTTGGAAATTTATATTCATTAAATAAAAGTTAAAAAAAAACTATATTCACAACCACAAAAGAAACACAAGTTAAACAATACTCAATATTAATAAATACAATATACTCTGGCATTTAGTAAACTTATTTCACTCCATTTAGTGGTCACTAATGGGTCATGATGTCCAGTTTGAAGAACACTGGACAAGGGCTGCTGTGTGGTGTTACAGATAAAGCTGCCACCTGCAGTGTTGGCATCCCATACAGATGGATGCCAGTTTGAGTGCCAGCTGCTCCATTTCTGATGCATCTCCTTGTTAATGTGTCCAGGAAAGCAGCAGAACCCACATAGGAGACCTGGAAGAAGCTCTTGGCTCTTGGCTTCTAGCTTAAGATTGACCCAGTTTATCTGCTGCAGCCATTTGGGGAGTGAACCAGTGGACTAAAGACCTCTGTCTCTGTCTCTCTCCAACTCTCCTCTCTCTCTCTGTCTCTGCCTCTTTGTAACTCTTTGACATAAATAAATCAATCCTTTTTTGGAAAAAAATCACTGGACAACAATATTTGTCCTTGCTCTCACAGTTTGAGTTTTGATGTTAGGAGTGAATTGACTTCATATAGTGAAAAAGAATTTCATCTCTTCTTAAGTTCCTTAGATGAAAACAGATATCAAATAATTGTACTCTTCTAAATTAGATTATGTCCTTAGTGATAAGAAAGAAAACAAGGAAGGAAGGAAGGAAGGACGGAAGGAAGAGAAAGGAAGGGAGGGAGGGAGGGAGGGAGGGAAGAAGGGAAAAATAAATTCTCCATTTGGCCATTTTACTTTGAAAACTTTCAAATTCAACTTCCCTCAGACAAACTTATAGGCAGGAAATGATGTATAATTCACGTAGTTAAAAAAGACTCTTCAGTAGTCTTTTAAGATATTGCCTAAGATGTAGTAGTCTGCTGTAGTAGTATGATGAATCAGCCTCATATTATCCACAGACCAAGCAATTCCAATAAATCCAACACTTTACCTAGGTTCATCTCTATCTTCCTTTCCGTTCACATCTGATTTCAAATTACTGTTTTGCTAGGTAGCAGAATAAGCAATGTGTCATTCTTTCCAGTTGGGAAAACGTTTAAAAAAGATGGGTTGTGGAAGAATGGGATACAAAGCATAAATGAAACCACTATTGTTTTTATAATTACCTTAAGAAATATTATCAACAAATATTTCAAAATTCTATTGAACTAGAGCCTTTGCAAACATATTTATTGCTACTTTTCTGGCTTGGTCATTCATTGATTCTCATTAATATTAGTGAATTATTAGACATGGGTATTTGGTCCTAAACAAAAATATTGTATTTGTTCCCAAAGGATTCATAAGATTATTTACTGCAAACATTTGAATCTGATCCATCACTTTTAAGAAATATATTAAACCAATTTTGGGAGGCTTCCAAAATTGATTGAAGGTCTCAAGATTAAGTTTCCAGAAAAGAAAACAATCCCCAAACTAAACTCCAGAACTAGGCCATTGAAAAAACAGCTGTCACTAAATCTGCTTCCATTAATACCAACAATGTATTGCAACTATAAATGACACAATGTCCCTTGTGTATCAATAATTAAATACAGTGATGACCCTTCAAACTAGAACTCTCTGCTATAACACCCAAACAAAAACAGAAGATGCATGAAAAATCTATTTCCCAACATTGATCAATCTTCAAACGAAGAATGGCAAATGTCTGTCAAATTTTTACACTTATAAGGCTGGTGAGCCACCTGCATCCTACCTGTAAAGAAGGCCAGGAAGTTGGTTTCTGAAATCTAAATAGTAAGACAGGGTATACAATGTTGTAATTTCACAAATTTAGAAAGGCTACTGGAAATATCATGCAATATGACAACTATCTACCATATTTGCATTTTGTCTAACATATCATGAATGCAACATAATAAAAAAAAATCAAGTCCCATCCCAGGGTTCCAGACCTGACAGGAACTTGAGGAAAAAATTACAACCTACCTCTTTGTGGTATAAATGAAGCACAGGGTTTATATATTGATTTAAGTTGTAGTCACAAATTGATATTCTACAGCAGGTGGTGGTTTTTATATTGGGCCATTCAAAAATCTCTTCTCCTAAGTTCCCACCACTAGTGCTATTTATGAACAAAGAATGGCTCAGTAAAAAATTTAGGGACTTTTGTTGAAGGTGGACATTTGATGATTTTAAACAGTGTTCTGAATGAAATTCTAAAATTTTCTAAAATTCTCATCTGTGAGAATCTGCTAGCAGATAATTTTGTTCATTGTCATCTATTAGGTGCCAAGCTTCTGGAACACTCCTAGCTCTTCTACCACTTCTAGCAAAATAGCAAATCAAATGCTTTAGAGGAATGGCCCATACTGAAAACAAAATGATGATTAGGTAAATATTGTCATTGGCATCTATTTGCCTTTCATTAGTTTGGACTAGACTGTTGCTTCAGGGATAAGAGTAAACATAATGCGTAATGGGGGAAATGTGGCGCCATGAACCTGCTTGCAATTAACAACAGAATCTGGAAAGTAATTAAAAAGGGCAGCACATATTGACAGTAAGTGAAGAAACAAATGTCTTGGAGGATGACCAAGCTTTCATCTGTGATGGTGAAGTGTCTTTATAGAATTCTATTTAATTTAGATGTTTTGAAGGAAAATACAAAAGGAGAGAGAACTCAGGTGATGAAATTGTGGATGCAATTCCCTGGCTTCAATATTTCAAACATTATCATTTAGAACGGGAGGACAATAAGCATATGTGTTTAGCCCTCTCAAAGGATCTTTGGCATATGAAGCTGTAGAATAACAGTAGCTATTATAAATTTCTTATCCAATCAAAAGTTATATGATAACAGAGAAGTTCTTATTCTAATTGAGGACTTTCCAAAGATCCCATGAAACTTCTTGCACCATTCTTCTCCTTATTTTTTTTTTAAAGATTTTATTTATTTGAAAGACAGAGTTACAGGGAGAGGTAGAGACAGAGAGGTCTTCCATCCGCTGGTTAACTCCCCAAATGGCTGCAACTGCTGCAGCTGAGCCTATTTGAAACTAGGAGTCAGGAGCTTCCTCTAGGTCTCCCACGTCAGTGCAGGGGCCCACGGACTTGGGCCATCCTCCACTGCTTTCCCAGGCACACCAACAGGGAGCTGGATAGGAAGTGAAGCAGCTGGGACTCAAACCAGGGCCCATATCGGATGCCAACGCTGCACGCTGGGGCTTTAACCCACTGTGCCACAGCACTGGCCCCTCCTCTCAGTCTTGACATTGAATGTCTTCCTGTTTCTCTCTGGTCCTCAAATATTTTCCTCTACTATAATTTTCAGCATTAACCCAAATGGGACACAGTTCTTATTCATTTTTAAATAGAGGTAGACTCATATGAAAAGAAAACAAACAAAAGATTATCTTTTTAAAATTTTTGTCTGTTCTACCATAAGTTTTCATGATTCCTGACTTAGAATTAATCTTTTATTAGCAATATGATTGGGTCAAGCACTCACTGACTTTAATTATAAAAGTATGAGTCTAAAATATTTTGAAATATTTTCAATACAAAAATAGTCAAATACAATCCCACTTTCAAAAAGAAAAAAAGAAAAAGCAAAGGAGGCACAGAGAGCTAATGAAAGTTCTCACATGATTTACAAGCCATTGTCCTTCCATAGGTCATCTGTAAGGTAGCATAGCATACTCACTAAAGAGTACCTACCCTGCTAAATCTTGGTTTCAACGTTTATAGCCACGAAATGTGCTATTAGGGAGAAATAAAATCTCAGCAATTTTGGGTCCAAATACCTAAAGTTCTTCTCATCTTGAACTGGCAACTTGACCAAATAGCACAGATCTTAAAGGACCAAAAGCATCACAAAGTGATGTCCAGTGACATTGCTGGACATACCATGGGATCAAGAAATAATTGATCCCTAGGGAAAAAGACCAGTTTTACGATTTTCAAAAGGTAACTTGTTTCCTGAAATCATTTGCTACAAATGAAAGAAGAGTTGCTTTCTCATACAAAGACCAAAGTCAGGATAATCTGGCCAAAAATCTATAAAGCAAACTTTATTCAAGAACATCTCAGGATCTCTGAGATATTCTCAGTATGAGAAAACAAAATGAAGGCATTAAAAGACAGCATATGTTAAGAGATTTTGTGAGCTATATAAGATTATGAATTTTCAGAAACACATTTTAATAATCCACCTATTCACTTATCTCTGCCAGTTTTATCGGCAATAACCAAAGTCATTCCAATTGAATGTGGCTTTGGTTATTTACGCTCAGAGTCTATCTCACTATGGGCACAATTGCTTACTTCTCTTCAGAAGACTACCTTTTAAAGGACATGATTCAAATAGCCCAATATGGAAAACACTGTCAATGCAGGGAAGATAAAACCAGCAACACAGAATGTAACAGTACACCAAGTCCAATATCAGCAGTCACAGTTACAGATAATGTCATCTGCAAATCAATTAAAAGCTGCATTCATAGATATCATTCATTCAGTAGACCAAACATAATCAAATTACACTTCTAGGGGGAATTAATGTCACAGTGTATTTGATCATTACAGCAATTGCCATTTCCAACAAGATAAACAAAGCAGTACCAGGCCTCCATAGCCATCACTGAGAAACAGTGCAGAGGCAAGTATGTTACCTTTCAGGCATAGTATCTGGCAATTGGGCCTCGCCTAACCACTTGTTAGGTACCTATGGACAAGGTGTTAACTACCTTTGCCTTCTTTCCTTCATTTGTAAACATAAAGGGTGCTTCAAAAAGTTCATAGAAAATGAAATTAAAAGATGAGTTGATTTTGGCAAAAAAAAATTGAAATCCCTTAATTATTTCTACATAATATGCATTTCTATGATTTTTTGAAGATCCTTTGTAGAATGTACCTCATTAAGAGTTATTGTAAATATTAGACAAAATATTGCATAGAGATAATTCTGTCATGCTACAAATCATATACATTCAGCAAAATTGTGGTACTGTAGTTGTTATAATGAAGAATTAGGTTCAAAATCATCACAATCACATAACAGAAAGGGCAGGGTTATTGTACATGTCTTATTAAAAATATTTCTGGAAAAAGTCTTTATTTGCTTTGAAAAGTAGGGCAAAAGGCACAGGCAGAAAACAGAGTCCAAACTATAGTAGTCCTGAAAAATACAGAAAATCATTCATTGATCTCCCAGAATGTTGTTCACAAAAGTGCAGCCTTCCAGATCTCCCTGTTCTTCCTCCCCTTTTCTAATCCTCTACAGCATCCATATTTTCATTTATAGGTTATGGAGGAGAGACAGCTTTGAATCACAGCCCTGTCTATTGCTAGGTTCTGACACTTGGATTCAAGTTTGTCTGGCAAACTGGACTTTAAGGAGGGACTGAGAAACCTCCTAGGAAAGAGTTCTTTCAGAGAAAAGAGAGAATTTGGCAATTAATATTAACCTACTAATAAAATGGAGAATATACTATATTCTATATCCTTTGAATAGGGAGAAAGGTTGGTAAGTAAAATGCATAATTTTATTGAGGAGAGGAAGAAAGAGCAATATCAAGCAAAAAAGGACACTACACCCAATGCTGGCAGTTACAGTCCCAAGGAATGCCATTTGAAAATCAATTAAAAGCTTCATTCAGAGTAATGAGATACTCATTCAGTGTTTGCTTCCATCAGAATGCTAAATGACACTAATGTTCAATGAGCACTATAATACTTTGTATCCATGTATTAATTCAACAAATATTTCTAGGGCACATAATCGGTGCCAGCAAACTTTCTAGGTATTGGAAAATCAACAGTAAACAAAACAGTCTTGGAACAAAAGCTCACAGAATTTTATATTCCCACCCATCTGGGAAGGTGGCCAAGATTTGTCCGGAACAAGGAGACAACAAGGACTTGATAGTACAGAGTGTCCAAAGCCTAGAAGGCCAGACTCTCCTTTACCCATAATACACCTTTACCTGGCCTGGTAATTACCCACACATAAAGGCTCATGGGCTGGACCCTGAAATTTTAGAGTTAGAAGGAAATGCAATTCCTGTTCTATAAGTTTACCAACAAAGACAAGGTGTTGGCAATCACTCGCAGATGATATAATAAACAAAATTTTTCAAATTTGATTTTTTGGAAAACAATATCATAATCATTTTTTACTTGCTAACAATTTATACTTCCTTTTGGTAAATTATGGTATCCAAGTGCATGTAAACATTTCTGAATGTAGATTAGAGTCTAAATCCTACACAGATTATGTGAATATTGTTATAATGATTGTACTAGCTATTACAAAGAAGACAATACAAGTTAGGATCGATTCCAGTTCGGAAATCACATGATTCAGGTGGGAAATCCATAATTAATGGGCACTATGATAGATCCTTTGCATACTGAATTTCTGATTTTCATAACAATATGAAGTGGTCTTATTTTCAGTTTTACAGATTTTATTTTCAGAAAAAGGAAGGAAACGGTATTTGTTTCTACAAAACGGGTTCAGATGAAAGATCCAGGACTCAGATACAAGTCTGTGCTACTCAAAAGCCAGTACTTTCATACTAGCTCTTGGCCTTCAAAAATATGTAAAATAGTTGTTTTTAACCTCTACCAGAAAAGAAGTGGGCACAATGAAAATTATGGAGTAGAGAAATATACTGGTGATGACAGGCTTATGCATGTCATAAACCTATTTGGTTTTAATAAGGAATCTGCATTTATATATGTCCATAAATTATAAAGACTAAGAATGGTAAAAATGTGAAGGGATGTCTCTAGCAAATTCAAATGTAAATTGGACTGATATCCTAATAGGAAGCTACACAGCCATGTCTACCAGTAAGGCTGGCATTTGCTCTGACTGGTTGTTACTCTCATTGTGGTTGCTAAATATTTTCAATATCATTCCGGATTCCATGCTTTCAACTTCTGACTTTATACTTCCAGCCCTCACCTTCATGAAACCCAATGACTTCTTTGTCATCAGCACTTAAAGGTCCAACACGCATTTCGAAAGGGCAATGCCAGAGAAAGCATTTGGCATAAAGGCTAACACTGGTAGATGTCTGTATCCCATATTGAGTGTCTAGCTTTGAGTCCTGGCTCTGCTCCTGACTGGACCTTCCTATCCATGTGCACCCTGGGATACAGAAGCTAATGGCTCAAGTACTTAACCCCTGCTACCCACATGGGAGAATCAGATTGATTTTCTAGCTCCTAACTTCAGCTGGGTCCAGATCTGGCTGTTGTTTCAGGAGCACATTAGTAGCCATTTGCCTGTCTCTGTTTCTCTGTCTTTCAAATATAAATAAATAAATAATTTCTTAAAAATTAGGAAAAAATGTAAAAAATCATGTGCCAATAACAAATCCTCATCCTCTGACTGTTCCCATCTCTGCTGGGGCAACTTCATCCTTATAATGTCTCAGGATTTACCCTTGACTTCCTTCTGACTGTGACAAATCACACAGTCCACTGTATATTCAGATCTATCTCCAAATCATCAAATATCTGATTAGGGTTCCATCTTCACTTCTGTCATTCCAATTCAGGCCACTGATTATGACAGCGCTCCCTCAAGGGTCTCCCTCTGCTTTGGCCCTTACAGTCCTCTTGTAATGTAAGAGTCAGGTCATCCTCCTAAACCAGAAGTCAGATCAACTCATTCTCTCCTTAGACCTTTACAAATCCTTTGTATTCTATTGCCTTGCTTGAGCTGACATAACAACATATCATAAACTAGATGGCTTAAACAACACACATCTATTTCTCATAGTTTTGGAAGCTGAGAAGTCCAAGATCAAGGTACAGGCAGATTAGATCACTAGTGAAAGCCTATCTCCAGTTTCCAGATGACTAACTCACTGTGTCTTCAGAGTAGGAAGAGAGAAAGATTCCTCCTCTAAAAGGACACCAATACTATCATCACAGAACCTACCTCGTGCCCTCAACTAAACCTTCCAAAGGCCTCATCTTTAAATATCCCATTGGTGGCTAGAAATTCAACAAATGAATTTGGGGGTGACATATTCAGTCTATGACATCATCTAACTCAACTGCAAAGAGAAGGGCCTCACCATGACCTACAGATTCCTGGCATGGCATCATTTATGACCTCCAGCCCCCTCACTCCACCTCCATGCCATACTGCACAGCCACATGCTGTGTTCTGCCATGTCAAGCAGGCTCCGATCTCACTAACAGGAGAGGCTCTTCCTTATATGACTACAGATCAGTACTCTCACTTCCTATGGGGCTTGGTCTTGACTCTTAGCACAATCTGACCACCCACAGGCTTTGTTTATCTCCAGACTGACTTCCAGGATACAAACAGTATAAGGGCAAGGGATTTTTTGTCAGCTTTCTGTGCTGTATTGCATGTAGGTGTCTAGAAAAGTACCTGACATGATTAATATATATTTTTAAATTTCCAAATGGATGAAAAAAATGAATGAAGCTGATTTTGTGGGCCAAGTGCAATGACTTTTTTACAATTCTTAAAATACTTCTATATAAAAAATGGTACATATCCCCAGTGTTTTGGCTTGTTTGCAAAAGTAACAAAGTAAAACATATCAAGTGAATAAAGAAAGTTAAGTGAAAGCAAAACCATCAACAGAGTTACTTAAAGTCACATTAGTAAGTTTCATAAATTCCTGATCCTTTATCTCTCTTCCTTTGGTTTCACTTTATTTGGTTTCAGAGATCCTCAACTGAAGAAGCTAAATGCATTCTTTTGTTTTGCTTTGGGCACATAATCAACAATCTTACCAGCAAGGAAACAATAATCCAACTGTTCAGGAGATTCCCTTAAGATGTATTGTCTAAAGATTTACTGTGGCATAAACTTGGATGCAAATTGCTATAAAATATCTATCAAGAAAGATGTAATCTGATTTTCTTTTCCAGAGACTATAAAAGTTTAAGTTCTTTTCTTTTTTTTTTTTCTTTTCCATTAGTTGATTGGTTTCCAGGCCTTAACTCTGCAGTATTAGACTGCTAGAGCAAACCAGAGTTAAAATGCTTTTGAAAATTTAATGAATATCAAATCTTTACACAAGGACTCAAGGCTTCTTGAAATGATTTCTATACCTGTTTGTGGGCCAAAAGCAAGAAAGAATAGCAGCACTGTATATTTCCCCTAACTGAACATAGAATTCTCCATCTTCCCTCCTCAAGTCTGGTTTTATACATTCACTCTCTTCTCACACTGCCTCTCTGTTTAAAGCTTCAGAGCCAGTCACTCTTCTAATTTCTGAATCTCCTGAGCACAGACTATGAGCCAATAGTGCATGCAACATAATGTTGCATGTTTTTCTAGCCATAATATGAAGAAACAGATTTGGGTGAAAAAAGGGGCCCCTGGTTAGGAAAATGAGGTTGAAAATTATTTAGCTGGAACAGAAACAGAGAAACTGCTCTTACTAACCTGACATAATAGTGTGTATGTATGTTTCAGGGGGAGATGGAAGAATAAGAATGAGAAAAGGAGAGTAAGAATGACAGTTCCAGAAGAAAAATGAAATATGGATTTGGAGAAGAGGAACATGTAGATAATGGACAGCAAAACAGTACATACTACTTAAACATCCCCAAACTCTGCCCTTTTTATTCAGCCACTAGAAAAAAATGTTACTTAGAGAAACATACAAACAGCCCATTGACACATTAGGAGGACAGCAGTGGTACAGACAGGGAAACAGGGCTTCCTGTATGATTTAAAAGGTGCCTTTTTTTTTTTTTTTTTTTGGACAGGCAGGGTTAGACAGTGAGAGAGCGAGCGAGAGACAGAGAGAAAAGTCTTCCTTCCGTTGGTTCATCGCCCAAATGGCTGCTATGGTCGGCATGCTGCGCCGATCCGAAGCCAGGAGCCAGGCGCTTCCTCATGCTCTCCCATGTGGGTGCAGGGACCAAGGACTTGGGCCATCTTCCACTGCCTTCCTGGGCCATAGCAGAGAGCTGGACTGGAAGAGGAGCAACCAGGACAGAATCCGGTGCCCCAACAGGGACTAGAACCCGGGGTGCCGGCATCACAGGCGGAGGATTAGCCAAGTGAGCCACGGTGCCGGCCCAAAAGGTGCCATTTTAATCTACTTTTTCTTTTCCCTGGATGGCTCATGATCCTGCATTATTTAGAATCAAAATATATAGATAAATATAAAAATACATAGTAAATTGTGACAATAATACATATCAAAAGGTAAGATTATTATGCCATAGTCTGTCCCAGCATTACAACTTATGTTCTGGCTCCTACAGGTAAAACATAAATGAGGTTTCAGAGACCTAGGAGCTAAGTTTTGAGGGGGCACGACATGTAAACAGGTAATGTGGTACCATGGCCATCTCTAGCCTGCCTAGGGCCTGTCAGCAGACTGGCAAAAGGAAGCTTGGATGGGTCCTATGTCACCCCTGCAGCTAGGCACCTCTGTATACTGCAACACCTACCCAGAGTACCAGTGAGGGTTATCAGGGAAGGCTGAAGGATTATGTCAGAAAGGAGGCCTGAAGGGAGATCAGTCAGTCTAAGGAGGAGGGAGTAGAAGTATGTTTCCTCCAAGAGAATACAGGTGAAAGGTCACTGAGAAAAGATGGGAAAATTAAAAATTACAAAGTTGAATAAGAGGTCTGTGTGCCTGCAGATTAGAGAACAAGGAAGGGAACTCAAAATGTGAAGGATTTGTAATGTTAGGATTTTAGAAATCAGCTTGAGAAACTAGGGAGCCATGGAAGGATATTAATGGCGGGAGTGGCAGATGCTATGCATTTTTTAGAGTCCATTCTCAGTAGCAAAGTGAGGCATTTAGAAGAGGAAAGACTTATCAGAGCTGGACTATAGCATAGCAATTAAGGAAAAGGGGATAAACTGAAAAGCCATTAAAGAAGCTGAAGTGAGAGGAATCTGTAAAGTGATCATGTGAATTTTCTGGGGAAAAGAAAACGACAGGATCACAGCCAGTTTCTAGCCTAGGCAGGGCTGTAAGGTGAGGCAGGAAACAGAAGCAGAGGAGCAGGTTTGGGTGGGGGCTGGGTGGGGCATGGTAGAAAACAAGGTCCACTGTATGCCTAGTAATATTAGGTGCCAGTATAGCATCAAAGTAAAAAGAGAAATGTTAACACCTAAGACATAGATTTGAGAATTATCTGTATATTAATGAGATGCCTTGGGTAGATTTAAAAGGCAGGCAGAGAAAGAGAAAGTCACGAAGGAGATTGAGAATTAGTATTTAGAGATAAAGAAGAAATCTAGAAAAACTAGTGTTTCAAAAGCCAAAGGAGTTGACTCATACTTTCAACTACAGAGATACATGAAGTAAGACCAGGACAAGATGGACTTAGTAATACGGACGTGGTTCATAATCATAACTAGAGCAGTTTCACAGAAACACACAAACACAGGAAAATGAAAGTAGAGGCTTAGAAAATGAATGGGCATTGTGAAAAAAATGAAAATAGAGTGCTTCTCTTAAACAAATGCTTTTCAGAAAGGAAGGAATAAAGGGGAGTTACTGATATACCTAATCATGTGTAAGCAACTTTGTCCACAGATACATTTAAATGTTAATGATTTTTTGGGTTACCACTGTTTTCTCCTCCCTAAATCTTGCCCTTTGAGATATTCAAATCTGTCGGATATCCTCAGAAAACATTTCACAGACAACATGAGCTTCTCTCTTTGCTTTTTAATTTGGGCCCTTAATTACATGCTCCTTTGAACTATGTAGTATTTTCATGTGTAAATGACCTAACTCCCCTCACAAGTAGGAAGCTCCTTATACTATTCTGTCAACAATGGTTGGTACCCCTTTGGTCACATTCTGCTGCTTTATTTACATAAAAAGTAATATAGTTGCTAGAGAGCTCTCACAGCTTTGAGCAGATGAGGAAGTGAAGAACAGAAGGCTTGTGAACTTTGGAATCAAACAAATGTATTTGAATTCTGGGTCCACCCTTCTCAAACTAAACAACATCAGTGAAATTAATTAATTTATTTGACAGTCAGCTTCTTCATCTGTATAGCGTACCTAATAAATGTTCAGTATTTACTGAATAAAGTAAAAGAAAAATGGAAATAAACCTGTAGAGTAGTTGGGAAAGGTAATAATTATGTTAAGGGTTTAAGATGAAATCGTTTTAGGTTATCAGTCTCTAACAATCTACCTTTCTTAAAAATATCATTCTGTAGTCCTGGCAAGGCAACAACACAGAAGACAGGGAATCTACTGATTTATGGAACCAGAAGGATGGCTCCTGGCTCAAAGCTTTATGGGGAATTTAGTTCATTATAACATCATCTCTAGAACAACATGTTTTGGATTTTTTTTTTTTTTATAAATTGTTGTCCTTGACAATATGTATCAGAATCACCTGAGGTGCTTGATTTATAAATAATAGGCAGGGTTTTGGCCTAGCTGTTAAGACACCAGTCAACATGCCCACGTCCCACATCAGAATACCTGAGTTCAACTGCATGCTCTGGCTCCCAGCTCCAGCTTCCTGCTAATGCACACCCTGAGAAACAGCCGGTGATGGCCTGGCACTTAAATGGGAGACTTGGACTGAGTTCCTGGTGCCTGGTTATTACAGGCATCATGAGGGTGAACCAGCAAATGGAAGCTTTGATTTTACCTGTCTCTCTTGGTCTATGTCTCTATAATAAATAATTAAGTAAATGAACAATAAAGCAAACAGACAATAAATAAATGGTAGCTTCCAAGAGCCCACCACAGGTCAATCCAAAATGTTGAAGCCTCCCCCCACCCCTGCCCAGTGCAATTTTATTAAGGAAGTCACATATGAATGCCTAAATACTATGGAACCACTATCCAAAAGTCAAGCTCACTAACGCACTTTACTCAATGTTATAATGTTCCAAAAATATCAGGAAACAAATTCTAGTTTTACCATTCCCATTTACAATGTGCTCTCCAGAGTCACATTTGTCTTCAGGAAGTCATTATATTAAAGTGTTGTGGAAGATGGGGTGAGGGTATCCTAACTAGAACTACTCCTTTCCCGGGTTGGAGAAACTAAACGGACATCTAGACACCATCAAAACCTCCATTCATCTCCACTTCCCTTCTCTCCTTTCTCCCATTTTCTACAGATCAAGTGCTAACATAAGTGGATAGTTGGACATGTCCAGGTTGAACTTAAATTTAAGATGAAACTAAAGTAAATTCTCAGAGGGAATGTGTTTCAGAATTTCCAGAATCTTTCAGTTAGGTGTGGCAGGGGAGTGCAGCTATTAATAACCCCTTTATTTTTTGCACAATTTGGCCATCCAGTCTAAATACTTCATTTCTTTCTCATAGAGAGGTTGTGAAACCATAACTCTCTCTTTGCAAGGCTGTCTGGTGATTAGAACATGAAAGATACTTTGTACCTTCCCACTCTCCTGCAGCAATGGAAATCATTATTCCAGGTAGGAAGGCAGGTCAGATCCTCATTCTTGATCTCTGATGAAAAGGACCCCACATTAAGCAGGACTGACTCAGGGCAACATCAAGGACCTCACACATTATAATGATGTTCAAGCTTACTTTCAATGATTGACTGATATACACTGGAAGATTAGTTTAATAAAATATCATTTCTTTGAATTTATATTTTCTCTTGCTAATTTCTTCATTTCCTCACTTGGATTCTTACTAACCTTTCAAGTTCTGAAATTACCAGGCCACTCATTAATATGCCATTTAACAACATGTGATATTAAAACACTATATGAGGCCAGCGCCATAGCTCACTTGGCTAATCCTCCGCCTGCGGCGCTGGCATCCTGGGTTCTAGTCCCAGTTGGGGCGCTGGGTACTAGTCCCGGTTGCTCCTCTTCCAGTCCAGCTCTCTGCTGTGGCCCAGGAAGGCAGTGGAGGATGGCCCAAGTACTTGGGTCCCTGCACCCGCATGGGAGACTGGAAGGAAGCACCCGGCTCCTAGCTTAGGATCAGCGCAGCGCTGGCCATAGCGGCCATTAGGGGAGTGAACCAACAGAAGAAAGACCTTTCTCTCTGTCTCTCTTTCACTGTCCATAACTCTGTCAAATTAAAAAAAAAAAAAAAACACTATATGAACTATCACTGTAACTTCTCTGGTACTTTTAAGTAATACTATCTGAAAAATGAAAATGCTGTCAAAAAAGAACAAGGTCTCAAAATAAAATAAAAATAAGCTTTAAGAAAAAATAAAATTAAAAAATAAAAAAATAACATCTTTGAGGTCGGAGTTGTGACACATCTAGTTAAACTGCCTTTTGCAATGCCAGCATCCCATATGAGTGCTGGTTGGAGTCCTACTACTCCACTTTATATCAAGCTCCCTGCTAATGCTCCTGGGAAAGCAGCAGAAGACGGACCAAGTGCTTCAGCCCCTGCCACCTTTGTGGAAAACCTGGATGGAGTTTCAGGCTCTGGCTTCACTGGTATAGCCCTGGCCATTGCAGCCATTTGGGGAGTGTGAACTAGAAGTATGGAGGAGCTTTGTCTCTCTCTCTCTCTGTGTGTGTGTGTGTGTGTGTGTGTATATGTGTGTGTGTGTCTGTCTCCCTCTTTTTTCATAACTCTGCCTTTCATATAATCAAGTTAATTAATTATTTTTTTAAAGATTTATTTGAGAGTCAGAGTTATGGAGAGATAGGGGAGAAAGAGGTCTTCCATCTGATGGTTTACTCTCTGAAATGGTCACAGTGACCAGGGTTGAGTCAGGTCAAAGCCAGGAGCCAGGAGCCTCATCTGGGTCTCCCATGCAGGTGGGACTTGGGTCATCTTCTGCTGCCTTCCCAGGCCATTATCAGGGGGCTGGATAGGAAGTGGAGCAGCAAGGACTCAAACTGGCACCCACATTGGATGCCAGCTTCACAGGCAGCAGCTTTATCTGCTACACCATAATGCTGGTCCTGATAAGTTAATTTTAAAAAATAACACCCCATCAAATTCTTGGCATACATGGCAACAATTCTGTCAAGTGAAGACAAAACTGATTTAAGTTATATACAGGCCAAACGTTTAGCAGTAAGAGAAAAAAATCAAGGGTCAAAATTGTTCTAGAGGTAGCACATGTGTTTAAATTCAAAGGTAAGCTGAGGCAGAAAATAAATTCCCTAGAAAAAAGAACAAAGGTAAGCCTTGGGTGTTATTAACCCAAGGTTGGTAACTGGCCAATGATGGCCCGAAGAACTGAACAACAAATATCAAGAGCCTCATCATGTGGCAAGAAATCTAGTCAATGGACAAATGAGAGCACACAGGTAACAGCAACATCAATAGCAAGACTGAAACAAAATTGAGAATTGAGTAGTAAAGGTAAAAGCTTTTCATGTCATGTTAGGCCTAGAATCAAGATCAGATCTAAACCAGAAACCAGAATTGAAATGGTATGTTCTTCTAGAATAAAAAGAGAATTCAGAAGTAAAAAGCAACACAGCTCATCACTGTATCTAGATATTTTAGCTTCTCCTTTCTGAAACTTAGAATATACAAAGTGTTCAGGAGACACAGATGAAGCTGTCTGCCAGACCCAGGAAAGAAAAGCCTGAGAACAATCATCAGACATGCCAGGCCCAAGGAACCTACAAAGTGAAAGACTTCAGGGCTTCACAAGAGGGATTAGCAAACTATTGCTCATTGGACAAATCAAGCCCACTGTGTATTTTGTATAGGCCATAAATTGAGAATGAATTTTGAAATGGTTGGGAAAAATACTCCATGACATGTAAAAATTAAATGGAATTCAGGTTTCAGTGTCCATAAGCAAACGTCATCGGGACATAGTCATACCTCCTCATTTGTGAAGTATCTTTGGCTGCTTTCATGTGACAACGGCAATGTTGAGTAGTTAAGACAATGCAGCATGGCCAGCAAAGCCTAAAATGTTTACCACTGGGTGCTTTACGGAAATAATGTGTAAATTCCTGCTCTGGAGCAGGCTCCCAAGTACCTTTAAAAGAAATCGCAAAGGACAGAGAAAGCCCTTTATGGAAGTGAGAGCAAAGGACCATGAACCCTTCTACTTCACTGACTAGTTTGGTAATTTAATCTGAAAAACAGGCTTTTGCCTGTTGAAGAGTGAAGTAGTCAAATTCAGGGTTTAAGAATGAAGTTCACCGGGCTGGCGCTGTGGCGCAGAGGTTAAAGCCCTGGCCTGAAACACCGGCATCCCATATGGGCACCAGTTCGAGTCCTGGCTGCTCCACTTCCCATCCAGCTCTCTGCTATGGCCTGGGAAAGCAGTAGAAGATGGCCCAAGTCCTTGGGCCCATGCACCCGTGTGGGAGACCCGGAAGAAGCTCCTGGCTCCTGGCTTTGGATTGGCACAGCTCCGGCCGTTGCGGCCAATTGGGGAGTGAACCATCAGATGGAAGGCCTCTCTCTCTCTCTCTCTCTGCCTCTCCTCTCTCTGTGTAACTCTTTCAAATAAACAAAATCTTTAAAAAAAATGAGGTTCACTCAACTTCATCAAAATGAGTGGGTAATCTGGAAAGAGAGAAAAAAATCCAAGACATTGATTCTGCTTTCTGAGTATCATCACAATTCCCTGCAGGAAGCTGAGGAAGCAGCTAGTAGTTTTAGGTGTCCGCCAGATAAATGTGCTAGTGAGTCCTGACACTCCTGACAAAGATGACTCAAAATCTCCAGGGTGTGTGGGAAACACATCAAAGATCACCAAGAGGGTCCCAGCCAAGATTCCAGCCAGCAGGATGGGAATTTCAGACTAAGTGATAAGGGGGTATTTAGGAAGGCCAGGAAGTAAAATCAGAAGGCTGACTCATGCGGATTGTTGGCCTACCAAGCCAGGTGGAAGCCATGTATTTGTCCTTCAGTTTTACAATCTTTGTTTAGCTGCAAGCCTGCTCTAGACTATTGATACCAAACGAACCAAAGCCTGCAGCTGAATCCTGTGTTGTGGATAAAACTGTTGGGTCATAAATCAAAATTTTTATGTTTATCTTTTATTTATTTATACTAATAGAAGTATTTGGTTCTCTTTAGATTACCTAAATTTAATAAAAATATATGTACTCATACATTGTTGAATTCCTGTAACATTTACTTACTAGGCACTGACTCTGTGTCACATGCTATTTTAGGTTTACCGACAATTACAATTACAGATAAGTTTACAGACAAATTCCTTCCCTTCCTGGAGCTTTCTATACCAGTGGATAGAACATAATCCAGTTGATTAAATATCCAGTGTCATGAAAACTGTGACAAAGAAAAGAAAGTAAAGCAAGGAAGAAGTGCAGCAATGGGTACTGGAGTGTCAGGAGAGCCTTCCTCCTGGTGAAGTGGTGGTTGACACCAGGCAAAAAGAGGAGGTGAGCTGGCATGTTTCCCTGCTGGGAAGCAGCAGGACTCACAGAAAAAAATCCAGATAAGGGCCCTGCAGTAGGAGGACACCAGGACCAGCTGAAAAAA
This sequence comes from Oryctolagus cuniculus, assembly GCF_964237555.1. Classification (NCBI taxonomy): domain Eukaryota; kingdom Metazoa; phylum Chordata; class Mammalia; order Lagomorpha; family Leporidae; genus Oryctolagus; species Oryctolagus cuniculus. The sequence continues at coordinate 51,273,199 of NC_091439.1, read as the reverse complement.
CAAAAGGAGCCCAGACAGGCTGGGGCAATGTAACTGAGGGAGAGAGAAATCCAGCCAAGATCAGATGGAGAGGATCAGTGGGGGTGACAGCCATTGTGAGGACTCTGGCTATGCCCTGAGTGCCTTGGGAAGCCAGTGATATGTTTCTGAGCGAAGGAGAGACACAGTCAGACTCAGCAGCCGGAGTAATCCTGTTCAAACTAAATCGGATATTGTCATTTCACTATTTAAACACCAAAAATTTCCCAAATGCAAAACAAACAACTGCATCATAAATACCCAGCTCATTTATTGTCTCAAACGATAGTATTTTTTACAATAAGACCACATGTAGACATAACTTCATTTTTTTCCATATTATTTCCTTGGGAAATGTTTTGTAAGTGTTATGGTAACACAGCACTTGTTCAGATCAATTGAGAAGGGAGTTGTCTAAATTAGTTAAATGATTGGATTATTTTATTTAAATAAATTTCACTCCATTTACTGTCTGAAGGAATCAGACTAGCCAAGGTTGCCTAATAAAATTTATTTTGATGAATAGATTTTTTAAAAGGATTGTAATTAGCATATGTCAGCTTGAGACTATGCTACCTTGGCTTTGCTTACAGTGCAATTTCTATGTTTCAGTTTAATTAGGTATTTATAAAATGTTTCAAAAGCAGTTTAATCTCTTCATTAGACTTGCCCTTAATATAAGGAGATGTACTATTTCCCCCCACCCACACAAGGAAATGTCATGGGTCCAGAGCTACAAGTAATGCTGGCTATTTGTCTTTTTGTTGCTATTGCTATTTAAGCTATAGCTTAAATTGGGGTTTCTCAGCCTTAGTACTACTGGCATTTTGGACCACATAATTCATTGTTTTGAGAGGCTGTCCTGAACACTGAAGAAAGCTTAGCAGCATCCTTGGACTCTATTCAACAGATGACAGATGGGCACCCCATGTTGTGACAATCAAAAATGTCTGCTCACATGGGCAAATGTTTCCAGAAGGAGGAGAGAATGATGGAGAGAAAAATCAGCCCAGGCTGAAAAGCAATACTCTAAAGCAATAATTCTCTGGTCTTTTGCAGGGAAAAACTTGCCTCACTTACTTTCTTTTGTCCAATTTATAAATATATTCCTAAAAAGTGACCAGGAAATGTAATTTAATTTTGAAGTCAGAATTATATAAGCATTATCAAAATGAAAGGTCACATGAATAATCAACATATTTGAGAATGACATTTGAAAACCAGGTTTAATCAGTGTTCTTCTCTTAGAAAGTTTCAAAAAAGCACACTTAAACGTATGTTTGGCATTACCAGCTTTTAAATGAGAAGTTGTTTGGGGGAATGACAACTGGTAGAAGAAAAAAAATGAAATTCAACATAGCGACTTGATTATATTTAAAAAATTTAAACCTATGAGTAAAATTTATAGTTTTAATACTTTTCTATAGGAGTGCAACTGGATGCAACCCTAAGTGTGTCTAAAATCAACACATTTGAATTATTACTGCTAAAAACAAATAGAAGACAATATTGCATTTTTGTACTTTTCCAATTATTTTGTCCCAAAATATAATTTTATTTTGAGATCTGATTACCTCTTTACCATGTTGGACCACTCCCTTAGCAGGTTTCCCCCTAATGCCTCAAACTCAAAAAGCTCTTGTTTTATTTCCCTTGTTCTTTTCCTGAAACTTCCACTATTTTACGCTTTAACAATGGGTCTGATTATATTTTCTTAAGTTCTAGCTTTTTAGGACATTGTTACCTGTTCAAAGAAGGAACTCAGAGCTAAGACCTACATCTCATGTAACTTGGGCATATGTAGAACAAGGAAAATCTAACCAGGAAAACCACAGAAACCAAGGCACCTACAGAATGTAAATGCACTAAGTGCCCTTTCAGCAGCAAGACTTCTGTTGAACAAAGAAATTTAGAGGAAAAAGTCCATTCTAAAATACTGGGCTTTTCTAAGCCCCTGCAACCAGAATTGGTGTACCAATGTTTCCAAATACAAGCTTTCTCCCCCTAATCCATAACTTTCCCTAGATCCCTGATGGAACAAGGAGACAGATTTGAGTCATAATCTTCTGCTGCCACAGGCCAGTAATTAAGACTTTCTCTCTTAAAAGCTGACATCAGAGATGGCTTTGTGTACAACAGGCAGTGGACCCACCTTATTTGGTAATACTTTTATTCATTTTAAATAAAACTTTAGCTGTTTTATACATAAAATACACTTCAGAGCACATTCAGAATGAAAATAAGAGAATAAGTAGAACAAAAAAATACTAAAAGAAATAAAATAGTAAGTTGTTCCTCGACAGTGAGGACAAGGGCTGATTAAGTCATTGTTTCTCATAGTGTCCATTTCACTTCAACAGGTTTCCTTTTAAGTGCTCAGTTAGTTATCACTGATCAGGGAGAACATATGATATTTGTCCCTTTGGGACTGGCTTCTTTCACTCAGCATGATGTGTTCCAAATTCCTCCAGTTTGTTGCAAATGACCGGCTTTCATTTTTTTACTGCTGTATAGTACATATCCCATAATTTCTTTATCCAGTCTTCTGCTGATAGGCATTTAGTTTGATTCCATGTCTTAGCTATTGTGAACTGAACTGCAATACACACTGAGGTGCTGACAGCTATTTGCCAATTTAATTTCCTTTGGGTAAATTCCAAGGAGTGGGATGGCTGGGTTGTATGGTAGGGCTGTATTCAGGTTTCTGAACAATCTCCAAACTGACTTCCATAGTGGATTTACCAGTTTGCATTCCCACCAACAGTGGGTTAGTGTCCCTTTTTCCCAACATCCTCGCCAGCATCTGTTGTTGGTAGATTTCTGTATGTAAGGCATTCTAACCAGGGTGAGGTGAAACCTCATTGTGGTTTTGATTTGCATTTCCCAGATGCCTAGTGATCCTGAACATTTTTTCATGTGTCTGTTGGCCATTTGGATTTCCTCTTTTGCAAAATGTCATTTGAGGTCCTTGGCCCATCTCTTAAGTGGGTTGTTTGTTTTGTTGTTGTGGAGTTTCTTGATCTCTTTGTAGATTCTGGTTATTAATCCTTTATCGGTTGCATAATTTGCAAATATTTTTTCCCATTCTGTTGGCTGCCTCTTCATTTTCCTGACTGTTTCTTTTGCAGCACAGAAACTTCTCAATTCAATTTAATCTCAATTGTTAATTTTGGCTTTGACTGCCTGTGCCTCCAGGGTCTTTTCCAAGAAGTCTTTACCTGTGCCTATATCTTGCAGGGTTTCTCTGATGTTCTCTAATAATTTGATGGTTTTGGATTGTAGATTTAGATCTTTAATCCATGTTGAGTGGATTTTTGTGTAAGGTACAAGGTAGGGGTCTTGGGCCCCTGCAACTATGTGGGAGACAGGGAAGAAGCACCTGGCTCCTGGCTTTGGACTAGCACAGCTCCAGCCATTGAAGCCATTTGGAGAGTGAACCACCGGATGGAAGACCTTTCTCTCTGTCTCTCCCTCTCACTGTAATTTTACCTCTCAAATAAATAAATAAAACCTTTAAAACAAAAAAAATAAATCAAAGAATTAAGGGTTTACCTGATTACAGAAATCATCATTGCATATCCACCCTACACTAATATACATTTCTACAATGTAAAACATATTTCTAAAAAATTTTTGTCATGTTACATAGTATCACATAAATTAATATTACTTGTTTCCTTAATATTTGTTGTTTTCTAACAAATTTTTTTTTGAAAAATTTTTTTTTTATTTGACAGGCAGAGTTAGACAGTGAGAGAGAGAGAGAGAGAGAGAGACACAGAGAAAAATGTCTTCCTTCCATTGGTTCACCCCCCAAATGGCTGCCATGGACGGCATGCTGCGCCAATCCAAAGCCAGGAGCGAGGTGCTTCCTTCTGGTCTCCTATGAAGGTACAGGGGCCCAAGCACCTGGGCCATCCTCCACTGCCTTCCCTGGCCACAGCAGAGACCTGGACCGGACGGAAGAGGAGCAACCAGGACTAGAACCAGGCGCCCATATGGGATGCTGGCGCCACAGGCAGAGGATTAACCAAGTAAGCCATGGCGCCAGCCCCTCTAACAAATATTTTGTTCTTTTTCCCAATCAATAAGAAAGGGGAATAAAAAATTGTATCCACGGGAAGTAATTCAGGGTCAATGGTAACCACTTAAAAGATAAGCCAAAATTTTCATCAAAGTACAAAAATTGCCATTAAAATAAAATTAATTCTGTAATGTCCATATTTGCATTAAGTATCTGAATGAAATCTCATGCTCATATTTCCCACTAGAACAAGGATCCTGGCTTACCATCATTTCAACTAATATTCTGAAAATTTTAACATTCTTTCTCTACTTACTAAAGGATGGTGTTACTAATCCAGACTTAGCAACTAGGAGCAGTACAATGCAGTGCTAAAGAACTTGGATTGGGATGCAAGCATATGAGGGTTTGAATTCCAACTCTAGAACTGCTTGTCTTTGTTGAATTGTGTAATCTCTCTAGACTTTGGATTCCTTGTGTATAAAGTGGAGACAAGAATGGCATTTGTTTGTTATAAGAATTAAAAGACTGAATACATAGAAAGCACTGAAACCATTACCTTCTAAAAGAGTTAAATTTTAGTATTAGTTTAGATGCAAAGTTCATTGGAATTCTAACCAATTTTTGTTTTATTCTGCTCATCTTCAGATCTTAATGTAATTATTTATTATAGGTAAGTTTATTTTTAGTATCCATGCTACCAGCAAAAAAAAAAAAAAAAAAAAAAAAAAAAAAAAAGAGAGAGAGAGAGAGAGAGAAAAGAGCATTAAGTTTTAAGTAACTAAGAAAAGACACCTTTCCAAGCTTAGCTTTCATTAATACTGCCTGGCTAGGGTCAGCGCTGTGGCATAACAGGTAAAGACACTGCCTACAGTGCCGGCATCCCATATGGGCACTGGTTCAAGTCCCAGCTCTTCCACCTCCGAGCCAGCTCTCTGCAATGGCCTGGGAAAGCAGTAGAAGATGGCCCAAGTCCTTGGGCCCCTGTACCCACATAAAAGCTCTGAAAAAGCTCCTGGCTTCTGGCTTCAAATCAGCTGAGCTCCAGGAATTGTGGCCATCTGGGGAGTGAAAAGAGGATGGTAGACCTCCCTTTCTCTCTTTCTCTCTCTCTCTTTTCTCTTTCTCTCTCTCTCTCTCCTTCTCCCTCTCTGTAACTTTGCCTTTCAAATAAACAAACAGATCTCAAAAGATTTAATGCTATAACTAGTACTCAAACAGTATTTTTCACTTTATGTTTCTGTGTGGGAGCAAACTGTTGAAATCTTTACTTAATATACGCTAAACTGATCTTCTGTATATAAAGAGAACTGAAAATGATTCTTGATGTGAATGGAAGGGGAGAGGGAGTGGGAAAGGGGAGGATTGTGGGTGGAAGGGACGTTATGGGGGGGAAGCCATTGTAATCCATAGGCTGTACTTTGGAAATTTATATTCATTAAATAAAAGTTAAAAATTAAAAAAAAATAAAAAAAGAATATTAGCTTGAATACACAATTTTGATATCTCTATTTTCCATTCTACTAAGTTGTTTACTGAAAACATGGTGCATTTAACATTTACAATCAAGAATTATAAAGGATACATCACTAGCCCATACAGTAAAGTAATTAGAATTTTTGAAAATATTTATATGTGTATGTTGGGGGACTCTGTTGTACTGTGCCTCACATTTGTAAAAAACAATAAGAATAATCAATTCTGCAGATAGTAATGTATTCTAGGAAATAACCTAGCATTACAGAAATAATCAAGATTAAAGAAGGAAATTTTGGCCGATGCTGCGGCTCATTTGGCTAATCCCCTGCCTGTGGCACCAGCACCCCAGATTCTAGTCCCAGTTGGGGCACCAGATTCTGTCCCGGTTGCTCCTCTTCCAGGCCAGCTCTCTGCTGTGGCCCAGGAAGGCAGTGGAGGATGGCCCAAGTACTTGGGCCCTGCACCCGCGTGGGAGACCAGAAGGATGCACCTGGCTCCTGGCTTTGGATCGGCGCAGCGTGCTGGCTGTAGCGGCCATTTGGGGGGTGAACCAACGGAAAAGGAAGACCTTTCTCTCTGTCTCTCTCTCTCTCACTGTCTAACTCTGCCTGTCCAAAAAAAAAAAAAAAAAAAAAAGAAGAAGAAGAAGAAGAAGGAAACGTAACCAAATAAAAGTGTTTTCCTTTTTACATGTTACAGAATTGCTAGAGAAAGCAATTTATCAATAAAATCATTTATCCTTGTGTAATTACAAACTTATGAATATTGGACATAGCCAACAATAAGTGGAAATGTCATAGAAAAAAGCTTCAATTGTCAGTCTTTTGGAATATTAATTTCCCACACCATTCAAAACAAGTTTTGGCTCTCATTTATATAACTATTAACTGCTTTCTCAACAGTTCAATTAGCATTAAGTTCGTACTTTTCCTATGTGACTTGCTTTCAAGAGATTCAAACGGCAATACTGTATCAATAGACACATAAGAGAATTTACTAACTTGATAGTTAAATACCAGGTATATTTACAGTGAATATTTATAGAGTTTAAGCTTACATAATGTGATTACAGTGGTCCTTCATAGAACCTGAGCAACATAGAAGATATCTACATGAAGAGTAGAATAAAATGGTGAACTTAATGGGTTGGATAAAGTTATCTATTAAAAAGAAAAAAATAAAACCTGATGGTTAATTTTGTTTTGTGACATTTGAGGAATGGTATTTGACCCAACAATATTTTACAAAGACCACAGAGATCTAAGACTGTAGTTAAAACATCACTTTTGCAGATGACATCACACTACCAAGGTCAGGAAAGAGACACTCCACGTAAAATGAGGGTATGAGCAGAACGTAAATGTCTCATCTCTTAGGTAACTGTGTGACCTTGAACATCTTACTTCACTACTGAAATTTCCAATTTCTGTCTGCAGAATCTATGTTGGGTTTAGATAATTCTTAAGGAACCTTCCATTTTTATATTTTAGAAAAAGAAAATTCTGCTAATTCTAAATGCCAGTATCATTTACCAGCATGGAAAATCTGTTTTTACAGATTTTTTTAAAGCTTTAGCTATTCTTTCATCTTCACCTGTCAGCATATGGAACCTCAGCTACTCTTATATATGTGAAACAACAAAAGCTGTTCAAGCCAAACATGTTTCTGAAATCTAGTAATTCCTTATGAAGGTTATTATATAAGGTGGGTAGGTAAAACAGACTCTAAAACCTTAAAAAAAAGTTTTCTTTCCTTATGTTAGCATTAAAAGTTTTTAACTTAATCTTTGTCCTATAAGCTGGGGAATGGAGGGAAGATTGGACTGATTTAAAGCAAAAATAATCTCAGAAATCTCCTTGAGTTAGGGAATAAAAACACTAATGCCTTTTTAATCTTGTTGTCTCTGTTGGGTTCTCTAAGTAAAGTACCTCAAATAGAAATGGGAGAAGTTAAATTATTTCCATTTGAAGATGATATGATTCAATAAAGAAAGAAACCAAAGACTCCATCAAGAAGACTATTAGAACTGATAAACAAAAAGCTGTAGGATACAATATCAACATGCAAAAATTAGTAGCATTTTTATATACTAAATAGGAACTTACTGAGGAAGAACAGCAATTACATTCACAACATCTAAAATACACACACACACACGCACACACATACAAACTTTGTAAAACACTGATAAAATAAATTGAAGAAGCCATGGAAAAAATGGAATGATATACCATGTTCATGAGTTGGAAGAATTAATATTGTTAAAATGTTCTTATTACCTGGGGCAGGTGTTGTGGCACAGCAGGTTAACTCCCTGACCTCAAGTGCCAGCATCCCATATGGGTGCTGGTTCGAGACCCGGCTGCTCCACTTCTGATCCAGCTCTCTGCTGTGGCCTGGGAAAGCAGTGGAAGATGGCCCAGGTCCTTGGGCCCCTGCACCCACATGGGAGACCCAGAGGAAGCTCCTGGCTCCTGGCTTTGGATTGGCGCAGCTCCGGCCGTTGTGGCCAATTGGGGAGTGAACCAGCCGTTGGAAGTCCTCTCTCTCTCTCTCTCTCTGCCTATCTTCTCTCTGTGTAACTCTGACTTTCAAAAAATGAATAAATCTTTAAGAAAAAAAAGTTCATATTACCTAGAGTGATAGAGTGATATATATATTCAATCTAATCCCCATCAAAATACCAATGACATTCTTCACAGAAGTAGCCAGAAAATCCTAAAATTCATATGGAAACAAAAGATTTCAAATAGCCAAAGACATCTTAAACGGAAAGAAGGAAAATAGAGCCTTCAAAATACCAAGTTTCAAGGCATGATACAGAGCTATTGTAACCAACACAGCATGATAGTGCTATAAAAATAGTCATATCGACATATGAACAGGATAAAAACCCCAGGAATGAATCCATGTACCCACAGCCAACTTATCTTTTACAAAAGAGCCAAAAACATACCTTGGTGAAAAGATAGTCTTTTTAATAAACGATGCTAAGAAAACTGAACAACCATCTTTTCATCTTTTATAAAAATCAACTCAAAAGGGATCAAAGATCTAAAAGTAAGACTTGGATCCATGAAACTACTAAAAGAAAATATAAGACAAATAAGTCAAGACATTGCATAGGCAATGACTTTTTTTAGTACGATCCCAAAAATAAAACCAAAAATAGTGTTTGCATAGTAAACAAAACAATCAACAGAGTGAAGAGATAACTAACAGAATGTAAGAAAATATTTCTTAACTATTTAACTTGACAAAGGATTAGTATTCAGAATATAGAAAAGACTAAACAACCAATAAAAAATTAGCCAGTCCAGTTGAGAAATTGTCAAGGATATGATAGAGATTTCTCAGAAAAAACACAAATGGTCAACATATATGTGAAAAAAATGCTCAATATTAATAACCTTCAGGGAAATGCAGACGAAAAAAGATTACTGTCAAAAGGAATACTGGTGAGGAGGTGAAGATAAGGAATACTTTATATGCTAAAGAAAAAGTGATTTAAGGAATGATCATTTTTAGTTGGTTTAAAATATGTTTCTTTGGGAGAAACCTTTTCTGGCTACAAGTTCTCAAGATTATTGATTCTGCACCAAGAGAAAGACACACAAGAATATAAAATAAGTAATTTTTCAAAGGGAAAATATTGTCAAATACAGTATTTCCTTCCTTGAAGTTATAAAACATCTTAAAACCAAGCAAATAATAAAACAGAGAAAAGGGAGAGATAAAAGTGTCTTTACAGGTTGATTATCCCTTATCTGAAATGCTTGAGAAGTGTTTTGGATTTCGAATTTTTCTGATCTTGGAATATTTTCACATAAATAATGGAATATTTTGAGAAGAGGATCTGCGTTTAAATATGACATTGACTTACATTTCAGTTATACATAATGCAAATAGTATGGAGATAATTTCATACAATAATTTTAGTGCACTGTGTTTTCTGACTGTGACCCCATCAAATGAAGGCAGGTGTGGCATTTTCCCACCATATCATATGAGTGCTCAAAAAGTTCTGAGTTTTAGATTTTGGAGCATTTTGGACTTTTAAAAAATACTTATTTTATATATTGGAAAGGCAGAGATACAGACAGAAAGAGAGAGGGAATGAGAGAGAGATGCCTTCCATCACCCATTATTCCCCAAATGGTTGCAAAAGCTGAGGCTGGGCCAGGCAGAAGTCATGAGCCTGGAACTCCATCCACGTTTCCAACGTGGGTTTCAGGGGCCCAAGTACTTGGGTCATCCTTTGCTGCTTTCCCAGGCTCAATAACAGGAGCCTACTAATGCAGATCCTCGGAAGCAGCAGTGATATCTCAAGTGGTTGGGTCTCTGCCACCCATGTTGGAGGTCAGAATTGAGTTACCAGCGCCTAGCACTGGTCTCAGGTGTGGGCATTTGAGGAATGAGCCAGAGAATGGGAACATTCTCATTCTTTCTTTCTCCCTCTCTCTCCGTTTCTGTCCCTCTTCCCCCTCACATAAATAAATACAAATTTTAAAAAAACTCTCCTCTGAGGCCAGCGCTGTGGCATAGTAGCAGGCTGAGCCTCCACCTGAGGCACTGACATCCCCTGTGGGCACCAGTTTGTGTCCCAGCTGCTCCTTTTCAGATCCAGCTCTCTGCTAATGGCTTGGTAAGCCAGTGGAGGATGGCCCAAGTGCTTGGGCCCCTGCATCCTCGTTGAGGACCTAGAGGAAGCTCTTGACTCTTGGCTTTGGATCAGCTCAGCTCCAGCTATTGCAGCCATTTGGGGAATGAACCAGCAGATGGAAGACATTTCTCTCTGCTCTCCCTATGTTTGTAACTCTGCCTCTAAAATAAATAGATAAATAATTACTCCTCTTTGTTGTTTATTTTTTGATTACTATTGCTACTGCTGTTGTTTGAAAATCATTTTTTACATGAGTAAATACAGCTAGATTGCATGGCATGATAACACATCAGTTAAGATAGTCAATATAAAATAAAAACTAAAGGATCTTCACTTTGCTAATTAGATAAAAATTGGAACATCCTGGTCAAGGCCTTGCCTCAAGGCCTTTACACAGGCTGTTTCCATGATCTGTACTTATTTTTTCCTACAAAGACAAATTGCACACACACACACACACATACATCTTTTAGGTCTTTATCAAATGCTTCCTTCCTTCTCAGTGGAGTGGTTCTGATTACCTATTTAAAACTGGTTATCCTAACACTGCTTAATTCTATTCTTTGCTTCCCCTTCCCCCACCAACCGTCAATATTTAACATCCTATACCTTATTTACTTCCCCCCCACCACCACCAGTGCAAACTTCAACAGGGCAAGGACATTTTTCCTGCTATACTCCCAGAATGACAACTTGTAGGCTGACTGAATGATGTAGGTGAATTTTTCAGTCTTATTATTTTTGAAATTATGTCTTCTGAATTTAATCTACCTATGATTATATAACCTGAGACACAGAGTCACTAGAAGTCTTTCTTGTAGGTAGAAACAGGTCCTAGGGTTCAGGGATCTGGAACTTCCAAAGTTCCTTCTGTACTCCCGAAAGCTTGAGAGGTGCAACAAAAATTCAAGTGAGGTACATCGAACATTTATGCTATTCATATCAAATACAACAATAAAAATATTATGAATGTTCAAAAAGAAAAGATTTATGCTGTTTGGCTATTACGACTCCCTGAAAAAAAAAAGTGTAAGATGCATCAGAGTGGACTGATGATACTATCCAGGTCAAAAACTGTAGAAGTTTCCCCACTGAACAACTTTCTGCTTTTGTTAATAAAGTTTGCTTGCTTGCTTGCTTGCTTTTGCATGCAGCATCAAAATGAAAATAGTTCTTATTTTAGCTTGAGAGTTTATAGGATGCTTGGCTTGGGTCTATTAAAAGAAATCAAGGAAACTACTTTTTTTTTAAGATTTTATTTATTTTATTTGACAGGTAGAGTTACATAGAGTGACACGGAGAGACAAAGAGAAAGATCACCCTTCAGATGGTTCACTCCCCAAATGGCTGCAACTGCTGGAGCTATGCCAATCCGAAGAGAGGAGCCAGGCACTTCTTCCTGGTTTCCCATGTAAGTGCAGGGGCATAAAGTCTTGTGCCATCTTTTACTGCCTTCCCAGGCCATAGCAGAGAGCTGGATTGGAAGTGAAGCAGCTGGGACTAGAACTGGTACCCACATGGGATGCCAGTGCCACAGGCGGAGGATTAACCTACTGGCGCCAGCCCCAGAAATTACTTTCATAATCCACAAAATTTGAGTTTCACAGAAGATCTTTGATAAAAACAAAAAATGGGGTTGGCACTGTGATACAGTGAGCTAAGCCTCCACCTATAGCAACATTATCCTATATGGGTGCCAGCTCTCTGGTATGGCCTGGGAAAGCAGTGGTAGATAGCCCAAGTGCTTGGGCCTCTGCAACCACATGGGAGATCTGGAAGAAGCTCCTGGCTTCATATGGGCTCAGCTCTGCTGTTGTGGCTATCTGGAGAGAGAATCAGAAGATGGAAGACCTCTCTCTGTCGCTCCCTCTCCATGACTCTACCTTTCAAATAAGTAAATAAAATCTTTTAACAAAAAAGTCAAAACAAATAAATTATAATACACAGGAACTTCAAATTCATTAAACAAATATTTAATTTTATCTTAAATATGAGCAAAAATAGTGTTATTTGAATGATCATGGGTCAACGTTATATAATTTCTCTTTAGCCAGTTGTTATGGGTTCAGTGTTTCTCCCCAAAATTTATCTGTGGAACTCCTACTTCTTACATCTCAAAATGTGACTATACTTGAAGATAAAGTGTCTAAAGGGTCATTTTATTTAAAATGAAATCACTTCTGTGGCCTTTATTCCTCTGGGTATCCAACTGGTACCCTTAGAAGAAGAATAAATTAGGACATAGACATACAGAGCAAAGTTCATGGGAACCGGGAGAAGATAGCTAATTACAAGCCAAGGAGAACAGTCTCAGAAGAAACCAAGTTTTCCAATACCTTAATCTTGGCCTTCTGTTTTCTGTAACTGTAAAAAAATAATTTTCTGGAGCTGGGGTAGCAGTACAGTGGGTTAAGCCACCACTTGTGATGGTGGCATCAACATCCAGGTGTCAGTCCAGCTGCTCTGCTTCTAACTCAGCTCTCTGCTAATGCACCTGAAAAATACTTGTGTGAAGTACTAGGGCCCTTGCCACTCACATGAGAGTCCCAAATGAAGTACCTGGCTCCTAGCTTCAGACTGGCCTAGTTCCAGCTACTGTAGTCATTTGGGGAGTGAACAAGTGGATAAAAGATCTCTCTCTCTCTCTCTCTCTCTGTGTGTGTGTGTGTGTGTGTGTGTGTATCAATCTGCTTTCAAATAAATAGACAGACAAGTAAGGGCCAGGTGTTACAGTGCAGTGGGTTAAGCCACCATCTGTGACACTAGCATCCCTTATGAGTGCCAGTGTGACTTCCAGCTGCTCCACTCTGACCCAGCTCCTGACTAATGTACCTAGGAAAGCAGTGGAAGATGGCCCAAGTACTTGGGTCCTGCAATGTATGTTGGAGACAGCTCAGACCTGGCTGTTTGCTGCCATTTAGGGAGTGAATAATAGAAAGATATTCTCTCTCTCTCTCTCCCTCTCCTCTCACTCTGTAACTCTGCCTCTCAAGCAAATAAATATGTCTTTAAAATAAGTAGATAAAAATACTTTCTGTTCTTGAAGCCACCTAGTCTGTGGTACTTTTTTAGGGTGGTCCTTGCAAACTACTACAGCAGCCACCCTTCTCCCCCTTACTTGTGGTTCTGTTTTCTGTTTGAGTTACCCATGATCAACTGGAGTCTGAGGATACTGAATGGAAAACTGCAGAAAAAAACAATCTCTAAGTTTTAAACTTAAAGCCATTCTGGGTTGCATGTTAAAATCTTACACTACCCCGCTCTGTCCTGAACTGGACATGAATTACCCCTTTGTCTGAAGTATCCATGCTGATATACCATCAGCCAGTTGGGTTACTTAGCAGCTCTCTTGGTTATAAAATCAACTGTCATGCCATCACAGAACTTGTATTCCAGTAATCCTTGTGTCAATTAATAATGGTTGCCAAGAGAAGAAGCACTGATGCTGGCAATTCATAAGTGCCAAAAAAAGAATCCATAAAACATTTCTCTCACCCCACACTGTCACAAGAAGCAGGATGAGTACAGTACAGTAAAATAGTCTGAGAAATCACATTTACATCACTTTTAATAGAGTATGTTGTCATAATTGTCAATTTTATTATTAGTTGTTAAGCTCTTACTATACCTAATTTATAAATTAAATTTTATAATAAGATGTATTTATAGGAAAAAACACAGTTCAGGCTTTAATCACTTAGGATACAGTCTAAGAAAAAGTTCATTAGGTGCAATTTTTTGTGTATTAATATTAAAAGAGTGCCCTTACACAAATACAATGGCTACAGCCTCAGCAGGCAATATAATCTTATGGGATCACTATCATATATGTAACCCATGGTTGACTGAGACATCAATATGAGGCATATGACTGGATAAATAGGATTCAATTATATCTGCAATTCAAGCAAATAAAGGGGGCCTTGGAATAGTATCCACCAGTGGATAAGGGGGCAACCTTACAGTCAACCAAGAAACATCACAGACTTCTGTCAGGATAAAATACTTGTATGGGGTACATTCACATTTCAGACCTGTTTTGACCTCTCCTAAAACAAGAGGCTGCTTTTAAAGAGCTGCCAGCATGCTATTCTTTCAGATTCACTCCATAGTTTTATTCAGTCCCTTAACAACTCCCTCTAAAGGCAGGACACTGAACACTTGGAAGCATGAATAGAAAAAGAATGGTCCTATGCATAAAAAAAAGGATACTTTTCAGTGAATACTTTTATAAATTCTGAGGTATTATCATCTCCTTTTTCATTACTTCTAGGTCAGAACTATTTTGTTTGACAATAAAACCCAGAGTTCTGGGACAGTAACATTTTTCCAAAAATATAAAAACTATTCTCAAAATTTTTAGTTTTTTTTTTTTTGCTTTTTCTTCCACTTGTTTTTTTTTTTCTTTTGGTTTTCTTATATTCATCAATTAATTTTTCATTTAGAAAACTGCTTTGCTATTTTATAATTGAGGAGGAACAATATTCTGAAGTTATTTTTCTCATTTCTGAAATAGAATCAATCAATAAAAGGTAAACTTCTTAGAGAACAGATGGGAAGTACTTTCACTGAGTTAACTAATGGCATAAATTCTGTCTCTCCACACTTCACTGGCAGTAGCTGAACAAGTTTTAAAGACAACCAAAAGCAGTATTCAACTAATGTTCTACATTACTTTCTAAAGTTTATATAAGTTTTACAATTAAAAAATATATCTTTTCAATTTTTTTATATGTATTTCATTTTCACCTTCAAAACTACTCTCTTTCCAAATAAGGGAAATTACTGTTATTTTCATTTTATATGAGCTTACAGAAGATACCCAACTAGTTAATGTAGCAAACTCTAATACATGGTGAAAATAAAGCTAATATGATATAGTGAAAGATTACTTAAATTTATTTATTCTTTAAGTTACATTCAGTTTTTCTTCTGGTTGGTGTGCAGTGAGTTTTCAGCACAACAGGAAATGGACACTGCTAACTGACTTAACATATCACTTTCAGGAAGTCCACAAACTGAGACTAGTTTAAGTTAGAGGCAGTTTTTATTTTCCAGTCCTGCTTCAATGATAGCATCATCAAGCAATCATATAAAAAACTTCAAAGAATCAAATGTAACAAGGAACAAATATATGAGCTTGTTTCCTAATAGTTATATTAGTGGTAAGAAAGCATATAACATGAATTTTAAATTAACATTTAAAGTATATTGAAAATGTTTCCTCACCAATATTGGGGTGCTTCAAAAGACGGCAAATTCTAGCTTCCCTTTCCAGTTTCTGATGATCTGTTAAAAAAAAGTCATAATATAGTAAAAAAGAACACAATAAACTGTTTAACAAAAAAATGACATAAGCCTTTACATTTATTTATTGTTTAATTTCTCTTTTTAAAACAATTATATTTGAATTTACAATTAGGTGTGTGACTACTACAACAATCTAATTTTCATCTAATTTTCTTTATTTTCCTTCGGCTTGATACTTGATAGAGAGTTATAAAATAGAGGTGAATTTAGACTTGGACTGGGGGAAATGGTGGAAATGCCACAAAACAATACTACATATTTCTTAATTTTCCCCTAGGAGAATAATGTTGCAACAACTTAAATAACCCAGTATACACATACTCATTGACAGCAGAGGATTTATAACTGGAAAATGGAAGGCCAATAGAACTAGTGATAAAGAGGGCAATTATAGTTCATCACTGAGGGAGAACTGTTTCCTGTCCAGTAATATATTCAATCAACCATTTTTTATATAATTGTTGGTCCAACTTTCTAAGTGTATCTTCTTTCTGATAACAAGGATTTCCAGAAACTCATGATTATTTGCTCATCTTCACATTTCTGTTTCCCTCTAACCATTTATTTAAGAGCCATGAACCACTGTAAACTTGAATTTTAAGAACTATTTTGGGCTGGCGCCGTGGCTCACTTGGCTAATCCTCTGCCTGCGGTGCTGGCATCCCATATGGGCACTGGGATCTAGTGCCGGCTGCTCCTCTTCCAGTCCAGCTCTCTGCTGTGGCCCGGGAGGGCAGTAGAGGATGGCCCAAGTGCTTGGATCCTGCACCCGCATGGGAGACCAGGAGGAAGCACCTGGCCCCTGGCTTCGGACTGGCATAGCTCCGGCCTTGGCGGCCATTTGGGGGGTGAACCAACGGAAAAGGAAGACCTTTCTCTCTGTCTCTCTCTCTCTTGCTGTCTCTTAAAAAAAAACTTTTTTGATACTCTTTGGTTTCTTTTTGTGGTGATACAGATGCATATAATTGTAACCAAAATTACTTTCCAAAGCACAAACAAATGAAAGAAAAAAAGAATACAGCAGAAACATTATTCCCCACAAGGATGCCTTCTAGTGTGGTCATCAGTTGAGAGCATTTTCAAATAATATTTGATTTAAAACTTACAATAGCCTCTGAGATAGGCACTACTATTTTTCCTATTTTACAAATGTGAAAATTAAACTATAGAGAAGCTAATGGCTTACTCTATATATTCTTTTCTCTTTAACTTATGTCATAAAATAGAAGAGAAAATGAAGAGGACACCTACCTAACCACTATTGTGTAAACCACAATCTTCAACCTCTGTGGTCTTAGAACCCATTGATAGCCTTAAAAATCATCAAGGACTCCAATGAACTTTTTTTAAAATACTATATAATAGTATTTTAGTATCAACATTTATAATTTATTATCATACATGTAAACTGGACAATTTTCAAATATAGATATTTAGTAATTCATTAAAAATAATTAACCATTACATAGGGACAAAAGTAACTAGCTTTCAGACTTTTTATTAGGAAATAATTGAAACGTATTGAAAATCTGAAAGAACTGGCATAGCAAAGAACACATGCATACCATTTATCTAGATATATCTATTATTAGCATTTTATTCATCTTAAAAATCATTTGTGTACTCTCACACTCTCTCCCTACATGTGTGCATACACCTCTAATCATGTGTGGGTATATATTGATATATAAATACAAAAACAAAATGCACATTTATATTTGTACATTAAAATTTGTTTTCTTCCCTATTTGAAGGTAAAATACAAACATTAAGCCCTTTTACTCCAAAAATTTCAGTGTGTGTTACCTACGAATCAGTATATTCTTTTACAATCACAATTTAGCCTTGATGCAGCACAATTTACCACCTGTACTTCTATTTTGTCACTTTAACCGAATGGAGCCTTCTACGGCATTTTTGTCCCTCTGGTGCAGGATCCAGGCTAGGACCAGATATGGCACTTACTATATTTATACCTTCTCTTTAGCCTTGTTTAAATCTGTAACATTTGTCTTTTATGGTAATATTTTTGAAAATGCCATTATGTTTCTTTTTTGCAAGAGTGTTTTTCATTTTGGCTATGTCATGTGGTTTTACATGATTTTTTTAAAAAGATTTATTTTATTTTATTTGAAAGTCAGAGTTACACAGGGAGAGGAGAGGCAGAGAGAGAGAAAGGTCTTCTATCAGCTGGTTCATTCCCCAAATGGCCGCAACTCCTTCCAGGTCTCCCACATAGGTGCAGGGGCCCAAGGACTTGGGCCATCTTTTACTGCTTTCCAAGGCCATAGCAGAGAGCTGGATGCGAAGTGTAGCAGCCGGGTCTCAAACTGGCACCCATATGGTATGCCAGTGCTTCAGGCCAGGGCGTTAACCTGCTGCGCCACAGTGCTGACCCCCTCACATGATTTTGATATGGACTATCCATTCTCAGCTACAGCACTATCTTTCTCAGGCTATCACATCTGGTATATATGTTGTCTACCTGCTCCTCCCCAGTTCACTGTGCTGTTGATTTCTCCAGTAAATAATTACTCTTTTTTTCCTTTGTAACTTACAAGTATATGGGGAAGATATTTTAAGACTATGCAAACATTCTGCTTTTCATTAAAACTTCCACCTAGATTTAGCATTCAGTGATGATTCTTGGCTGCATTAATCTTTATTATGATGATAGCAAAAGGCTGATTTTCCAACTGCACCATAAGGAATATGTTTTTCATGACCAACATTATATTTTCCATATTAAAACAAAACAGAACAGTGGCACTGCTTAAATTTTTGCAATTCCCTTTGATGTCTGAATCAATAGGGAGATAATGCATAATTTCATATTTGCTCCTATATTAAATTTGTTTCAATATATTATTTTAGTTTAAGTGCATGAAGAAAATATGTTCTTAACAAGAATATGTAAGTAGAAAAAGATGTATTTTGATAGTCTTTTAGGATAATTATGGCTGTTATTCTTTAACATTACACTAACACAAAAAAAAAACAGTAGTTTCTTAATGTTTAGTTGCCCTGTGAAATCTGAAGCCTTATCAGTGAACTTTATGAACAGCATCAGTGATGTCATCAACTTCGATGCTTGTCAAACTTATATTCAGCCTTCTATGTTGTACAATATTATTACATTAAAATCTTTTTCTTGCCCTTTTAAAGAACCTTATACCCAGGTATAATTTTATAACATGATGCATCAGTCATTTGGAAAATATTAAGGATTAGTTCAATCCATTATGTGGACATATTTTATGATACAATATCATAAAAATAACACTTGTTAATATTGCCACAAATTTTACCAGAGCAATCTTTAAATTTAGGAATCAGTCAAGCTTACATGGATGGAAACAAGTTTTCTAAAATTCTAAGATATTGATGATACATGCTATCAGCTGTAGTTGTTTTCCTTGAGGCAGTAATTCTCATTTTCCTGATACCACAGTTGTCAAAGATCTAAGTGTGAATGATCATAACTGGATTGCCACTCTTCCAAGTAGAAATGGTATCCATGAAAGACCAACTTGTTCAACTTCCAATTCAAAAAGCTGTACAGGTACTGTCCTTGACAGTCACTAGACTTTGGTATAGAACAGAGATGCTGTATGAATATTCTTATTGAGTCATGTGGAATGTTGTAGACAGACATAATCAAAAGCCAAGAGTTAATAGTTGATAACTTTAATTTCATGAAAGATTATCTTTAGTGAAATTCGCTTCTTTTTGTTTTTCTTGTAAGTACATAGTGCTGCTGATGCTGTGGTGCAGTGAGTTAAAGCCCCAGGCTGCAGTACCAGTATCCTATATGGGCACTGGTTTGAGTCCCGGCTGCTCCACTTCCAATCCAGACCTCTGCTATAGCTTGGGAAAGCAGTAAGTACATAGTGCTAAAAAATACAAAGATGTCATGGATTAATATCATCACCATGATTCATACAAAGACTCTCACAATTTTTTCCACATATTTTCGCATTTATTGTGTGACACGTCAACACATGTACAAATGTCATCATAATTTTAAGTAAATAATATCTTGGTTACATTTTGAAAATAGTTTTGATCCTGCAGATCTCCTCAGAGTGTTTTAAAGACTACATAATATAAAGAACTGCTATTTATAATAGTCTATTTATTTGGAGGAATGTAAGGAAGTATTTTAATGTATAATGCTGTTAATAACTCAAAGAAAAATGGCATCGTAATGAATCAGCACATCACTGAATAGATTCTGACAGTGTATCCATCATTTATGGATTGTCAATATATTCTCCAGCCTTATCTATCAGCTAAAGTAAAACATATTTCAAGTAAACATAAATTCTTTAAGTCTTCAACCCTTTAACAGGGTCTTATTTTTAAGACAAGCTACTTCTAGAATATTATTAGTTAGAAATAT
This sequence comes from Oryctolagus cuniculus, assembly GCF_964237555.1. Classification (NCBI taxonomy): domain Eukaryota; kingdom Metazoa; phylum Chordata; class Mammalia; order Lagomorpha; family Leporidae; genus Oryctolagus; species Oryctolagus cuniculus. The sequence goes on along the minus strand of NC_091439.1, from coordinate 51,253,303 downwards.
CTAAGTAAACACAAAAGATTAAACCAGATTTTGAAAATTCATCTCATATCATTATCTTACTGCAGTGTCATATGTAAAGCATATAAAACATACACACCTATTGGGATTATAATTTTGTGATGGAGACAGGGATATGCAAATACATATGTTAAACAATGTTATATAGATAAATACAAATTATCTGAAATGTACATAATTGCATTAAAATAAAGACAAAGAAACACCTTCACAGACAATAAATTTTATGAAATTTTACCTACAGACTTCAATATAATTACAGAATCTTCCATAGCCAATTATTATGGCTGATCTGTTTCTCTGCAAAATTCTTGACAGAGAAATAACTCCCAGATCTCCCAAAGGACTGTATTTAAAGACAAGATATTTAAAGAGATAATAAAGTTAAAATCAGCTCATGAGTATGGGCGCTAGCTGGTGTTCAAAAAAGAAGAGGATACTAGGGAAGACCACGGAAAGTCACAGGGAAACAGATATCTACAAGACAAGGACAGAGGCTTCAGAAGAAATCAATCCACCTAACACCTCAATGTGACTTCTAGCATCCAGAATTGTGACAAAATAAATTTCTGTTGTTCACGCCACATTCGTGGTACTCTGTTATGGCAGCCCTAGAAAATTAACACACCTTTGTATTCGGTTTCTATTGCTACACATCAAATACCACAGTCATAGAAGTTTAAAAGAGTACAGATTTATATTCTCACTTTTTCTGTGAATCAGGAAGCTGGGCCTGGCTTGACAGCCTTTTGCTTTTAGAGCTGCTCTAAAGGCTTTGGTGAAGCAATGAGCCATGGCTAGGGTCTCATCTACAATCATGACTAGGATAGGATCTGCTTTCAAGCTAACATTTTTGTTGGCAGTGTTCAGTTCCTCAAGTGTTGTTGAACTGAGGACCTCAGTTTCCAGCTGGCTGTTGGCTCGAGTCTGCCCCCAGTTCCTTAGATGTGTCAACATGGCAACCTGCTTCATCAAAGCACGAGCTGAAAGAGGCTGGGAAGCAAAGCAGAAGTCACTAACTTACCTAGTCTAAGCACGGACATGACATCCCATCACATTTGCTGTACTCAGTTGGTTAGAATCATGAAATGAGGCTGGTTCAATTTCAATATGGAAGGACATGAACCGTAGAAAGCAAGGATTATTGGGACATCTTGCTGTTTGCCTGTCACAGCAGACTTTTCAACAATAGCATCGATAAGCTTTCTCTCTGATAAGCAGCTTCCCTTATTTTTTCTTCTGCATAGTTACATGACTTAGTGATCTATGAATCATAGGCATTCTGCACGTTCTCATCAGAGGATGTTTTGACATTCCAAACATGATGATATAATTCAATTCTAGTTTTAATAAAAACTAGAATTTAACAGTAATGGAAATGCATATCACCTGGTGTGCTTCACATTCAACATCAAATTCACAACTTTAATTTTGGAGACAGTAGGTAGGTGGGAAGGAGTGATTAAGCACCTATTATTGCCAAAAGCTCATTTCTGCTTATCCTGCTACAAAGATAAATTAGTTTTACCTTTAAAGTTTCCTTTCCTCTTAATTCAATCAGCAACAAGAATCATACATCCCATATCATTATTCTCAGCTCTCACAACCATAATGGTAAGAGGCAAAGATGGATTATAAAAGACAAGGCATTCATAATACTGTTTAACACCATTTGAACATTTTTTTTTATTATCCAGACTCTAAGCTATGGTAAAACCAGCTTCATTCATCATTTAATATTGATTAAAGTCATTACAGAATAATAGCTTGGCTTTATCCTTCCTTTGAAGTTCAAGTCCATACTTCTACATGAATAAAAATACAAACATGAAATCTGTAATCACATCAATCTGACAACTACACCCAGTTAGAAATATATGGGTGAAGGCATACCATATAAACAATCACTTAAAGAAAATATTATTCAGTTCTGATCAGTGATGAATAGCATTATTTGTACAAAGACCTCTCAATTTTAAAACAAGAATTTGAGTTAAAGATAGCTATTTCTTTTCAGCATTAAGATACTTTTTAAATTAACAAAATATTTTATTCCAATAGGTGAGAAATGTTCATTTGTACCTACTGCAATGAATCCTTCATCCCAGCTCCACACCAAATTTTATTTTTATGCAAAATAACTGATAACAAATGCAAATTAACATATTAACCCTGAATCACTTTCACGCAGCAATATGAGTATCACTAAAGTTATAAAAAACAACTAGTTTATCTAGTAATATTGGGGGAATGAGCTGTTATCATTAGGTAAATTTCAAAAGTAATTAGTTACTTACTCCCCATATGCCAAAGCATTAAAATGATAATCTGGTGGTAGGGGTAGAATCTCACTATCATCATTTTCTTCTGTAGAAGATACATAAAATAATATAATCTTTCTTGATACCACACGGTCATCACAGTATGAATTATTACTCAGGTTACAAAGGTATGAAAACCATGGGTCCATGTTCTATGGAACCTGTCTGCCTTGCCCCTCTGTGTGGAATCAACTCGACAGAGGCAATGCCAAATGCTGGTTTGGGAAGCAGAAGTTTGACTTTCTACTATGGGTGATCAGTTACCATGCCTCTCCATCAGTACACCTGACACATGTACACAAGCATGCCTAAGTGCACACAAACATAAACATACAAACTAAGGAAGGCTTGGGTTTCTCACAGCCAAGAGGGTTTAAGTCTTTTAGCTCACTCTCCCCATAAAGAGAATTCCACCTCTAAAATCATCTTAAATCAAAATTTTGAAATTATCAGAGTCAAGCCTATGAAAATGTAGAGTATAAAATCTTCCTGGGAAGGGTGTCAGGGGGAGAGGATGGTTAATGGATATAGTCAGACGGGAGGGATGACTTCTAATGTTCTCTAGAATAGTAGTGATAACTATGATTCATAACACTTAATTGGGTATTTTAAAATGGCTAGTCGAGGTGATTGAATGTTCTCAATACAAAGAAATTATATATATATATACATATTCTATTTATTATACATTACACTCTTAATATTTTTATGTATTAATTATGTATATACTCTATTAAGAATCACAACTAAAATAAGTCTAACTTTATCATTAATTTCTGTCTTGCTGGTATTTTGACCTCTTAGTTGAAGCTGCTGTGCTCTTTAATCTTATGTTCTTGGTTCTTCCCTGCCCTGGCCCAGTGCACCAGTTGAAAGTCAGTGCCTCTGATTCATCTGAGGGCAGGCTAATCCTGCTCTAATCCTGCTTCTCTGGCTTCTTGACTACAATAAGATCAACTCCATACTTAAATTTTTTTTTTTTTTTTTTTTTGGCAAAATTAGACAGTGAGAGAGAGAGACAGAGAGAAAGGTCTTCCTTTTTCCTTTGGTTCACTCCCCAAATGGCCGTTACAGCCGGTGCACTGCAGCCGGTGCTGCGCCGATCTGAAGCCAGGAGCCAGGTGCTTCCTCCTGGTCTCCCATGCGGGTGCAAGGCCCAAGGACCTGGGCCATCCTCCACTGCGTTCCCGGGCCACAGCAGAGAGCTGGACTGGAAGAGGAGCAACCAGGACAGAATCCGGTGCCCCAACCGGGACTACAACGTCGACGTTGTAGGCGGAGGATTAGCCAAGTGAGCCGTGGCGCCGGCCTTAAATTTTTCCATATCTGTTCAGTTTCCGAGAAACTGTAGACTCGAGTACCAGAAATTTTTTACCTCTCTCACATCAGACCCGGCTGGCTCTCGAGTCTCGGAAGGAAAAGTAAATGGTCTTAAGCTATTTTATGTTTTGTATTTTATGGTTTGTATTATTGCATCTGCTTCTTATTTCTTCATGAGTTTTTGTTATAAAGTTCTATTGCTGTGAATATCTACAGTACACAAAACTGTTTAAAGTACACATAACAGTCACTAAATAAATGTTGAATGTATAAATTAATGAATATTTTGTACATGTTGTAAAATAAGAACCAAGGGCACAAAAATATAGATTACAAATAACCTGAAAAGATTATTTTAAAAGAAGAGAGATTAATTTATTCATCTTAAAATCAGAGTTACACAGAGAAATGGAGAAAGAGAGAGAGAGAGGGAAAGAGAGAGAGAGAGAGAGAGATCGATCTTCCACTCACTGGTTCACTCCCCAGATGGCCACAAAGCCCAGGTCAAAAGCAGGAGCAAGAGTCAAGGAGCCAGAAGCCAAGTAACTTCATCTGGGTCTCCCACGTGGATGCAGGAGCCCAAACAATTGGGATACCTTCCAATGCTTTTCCCAGGGCATTAGCAGGGAGCTGGATAGGAAGTGGAGCAGCTGGACACAAACCAGTGCCCATATGGGATGCTGGCATTGAAGGCAGCTGCTTTACAGCTGCCACAACACTGGTTCCTGAAGAGATTCCAATCAGAAAGTAGGATCAAAGCTGGCACTGTGGCATGATGGGTTAAGCCACCGCCTGCCATGCAGGATCCCATACTGGAGTGCAGGTTCCATTCCCAGCTGCTCCACTTCCAATACAGCTCCCTTGCTAATGAGCCTGAGAAAGTAGCAGAAGATAACCCAAATACCTAGACCCCTGCACCCTAGTGGGAGACACAAATGAAGTTTCTGGCTCCCATCTTTGGCCTGGCCAGCCTCAACCATTGCAGTCATCTGCCTCTGTTACTCTGCCTTTGAAATACATTAAATATGACAGAGAGAGAGAGAGAGAGAGAGAGAGAGAGAGAGAGAGAGAGAAAGGGAAGGGGAAACGAAAGGGGAAAGGGAGAGGAAGCAGGAGGGGAAGGGGGAGGAAAGGAAAGGGAAGAAGAAAAAAAGATAAGTAAAGACTTCTGAAGGAGTGGAATTACATTCTGGATACATTTTTCTCATTAGAGAAATTACTTCTCACTACAGGAGGCATTCCTCTGCAAAGAACATAGACTCTATACACTTAATGAGATCACTTTAAAAACATACTGTAGGCCTGCGCCGCGCCTACTTGGCTAACCCTCTGCCTGTGCAGGCACCCAGGGTTCTAGTCCCGGTTGGGGTACCGGATTCTGTCCCGGTTGCTCCTCTTCCAGGCCAGCTCTCTGCTGTGGCCCGGGAACGCAGTGGAGGATGGCCCAAGTGCTTGGATCCTGCACCCGCATGGGAGACCAGGAGGAAGCACCTGGCTCCTGGCTTCGGATCAGCACAGCGCTGGCCGTAGCAGCCATTTGGGGGGTGAACCAACAGAAGAGGAAGACCTTTCTCTCTGTCTCTCTCACTAACTATGCCTGTCAAAACACACACACACACACACACACACACACACTGTAACTTAGAAGGAGCTATTGGAAGAGTCACTTCATTATAAAACCTAAATATGGCTTGTTCATTTAACAAAAAGTTTTAAAAATTCATAATAAGCTATTACATTTTCATTTTATCCTTTTATTTTGAACTATATCACTACATGAATTGAATCTTTAAAATTTATTTGACCTAGATTCTTTCTGGCTTTAGGTATAGGCCACTCTCTGATACTTCTATTGCCCTCTCACACACTGGACAAACTGTTAAGATTTTATAAATTCCTCACCTAGGGTGATGTTCTCCTTTCCACGGAAAAGTAGAATTATATATTTGTGCTATAAGTTCATATATCCTACTTTAGAAGTGAATCAATTTAGAGAATTCATTCTGTACTAGAAGCTCATGTCAAATTATGAATTATGACACCAGTCTTTCCTTGATTCTATAGCATTAGAAACTATGGTTCCTTTGGAACTCTTTCTTTGATTCTTTTTTTTTTTTTTTAAATCTGTTGTTTGGAAAAAGAACTAATCCTTTGCTTCATTTTACCGTCTTTAGCAGTTTCATCTATGGAGGAAAACAGAACTTTCCACTGACTTTACAAGAATCACAGCACTTCATGAAGATCCCTGACTCTGTAGAACACATGGTTACAGACAACCCAGAGGAAAGGAAAGATCTCAGGATTCAGCAGACAGCAGTTGCTACCCTAGTTCTGTTACTATTTAGCTGGGGGTCCAAATTCCTTGATCTCTAAAAAAAATCCACCTATAAAATACCTGGAACAAAGTGGGTCCTCAACAAATTACAACGTCATCAATATGATTCTTATTGCTAAAACAGTATCTAATTTTAAAAGAATTAAATTCCTAATAGTTACATCAAAAGTATATTAATTTTTTCAAATGTTATTCATCTTACATGCCCCTAATACAAAAATAACTCTTTCCTATAAAATCATATGACTACAGTAGCCAGGCCACTGTTGATAGAAATAATGAGCAAACCACTGATAATCTGTGGTTGGAAACAGACTAAATCAATAAGTAAAATATGGTTAAAAAACAGATATTCATTTTTATGGTATATTCTAGATATTTCAAAATACAAAACACTTGAAAGCCTTTTGTCTAAGTTTAAACAAATTAAATTCATCAGTGTTATAAATTTTCTTTGTTTTAATCATTCATTTCATATATACAAAATGAATGGTGATATGATATTAATATGATAATTTATCATATAAAATTGTTTCAAAGGGAGTTACCAGATAATATATTTAGAATATATTCATTTAATTTATGTTTCCTAAGATTGTAAAGAAATAAATAATAAATTTTAATAACACCATTCTTATCCTGTCCTACAGGAGAAATAGCTTGCCTCTTTCACTATAATAATGGCATACGTTCAGATACCTGACATTTTATCTTATGATAAAATGAAAATAATGCTGTATACAAACTATGCAAAAGTAAAATCAAGTCTGTATCTCACAGGGCTATTTTTCAGTTGCAATTTAATGAGGCAACAATATATTGTATACTTTTTCAAATTACAAACAAGATTGAACATTAATTTATATGAAATAATTTTATAGAGATATTTCTCTGATACATGGTTACAAAGACTATCTATATAGCTACCAAGGGGAGGTGGAGACAATGTGATCCTAAAAAAGGTGGAAAGTCAAAAGATCAGGAGCTGCAAAGCAGTCAAAAACCTCAAGCCAGGGAAGCATGGTTATCATCAAGGGAACGGTCTCCAGAAGTCACTAGCAGGACTCATTCAAAACTTAGAAAAACATTCCATGAGAGGCAAAAAGTCAGCACTTATGCATCTATCAGAAGGCAACAGTATAGATTAGAATTGCACCACTGAAGTCAAACTTGCCCAGTCTTTACAGCTCTGCCCTGACAGGCCCCAGTGGCAGCCAGTGACTAGCAAAGAAAGTGAGGTGACAAAGAGTCAGGCATCACAACCCACCCTGGTCCACAGAGGCTCTGAAGCCTGAAACGGGCCTGGCCTGAGGGGGTAAATTTAAAAAGACATAGATCTTTTAAAATTATTCATTTATTTGAAAGCACAGAAAGAGAGAGAGAGCAAGCGAAAGATAGAAGTTCTAGCTCTGGTTCATTCCCCAAATGCCAGCAATGGCCAAGGATGAGTCAGTCATCCTTATCTTCCACTTGAGTGACAGGGACCCAACTACCTGAGCCATTACTTGTTGCCTCTCAGGATGCACATTAGCAGGAAGCTGGAATCAGAAGTGGAGCTGGAACTCAAACCTAAGCACTACAATAATGGATTCAGGCATTCCAACCAACAACATAACCACTATCCAAATGCCTACCCCTATATAAATATTTTCTTCAACAAATTTTAACCATCTAGAATTTGGATTTACTGGATTCTACAATTTGGACTTCTTTCACATCCCATCTTCTAAACAGAGTACCATGTGCAATTCTCTTTGCAAACAGAGCTAACAAGAATATTCTATGAAGATTATATTAGAGTATTGACTAAATATGCTTATGTTCTTTCCAATAACCTAAAATGTTATAAATAATTTACACTTTAGGAGTGTATCATCTTATTCCTTCTGATAATGAAATTCTAATGGACCTGAAATGTATGGTAAAAAATCTCCCTGATTTGATGGAGTGGCACTCTTAATTAATTATTAATTTTATGTCATCATTCCTCCATTAGGAATGAATAGTTATCTATTACATAGAATGTCATGTCTCAAGTAATTGTGGCATCATTTAGAATCCATTTTCAGCATTTGCATGGCATTAAAATTGGGCCAGCATTTTTTTTAAGATTTATTTTTATTTATTAGAAAGGCAGAGAAGAGAGAGAGAGAAATCTTCCATCTGCTGGTACACTTCCCAAATGGTCATAACATACAGGATGGGGTCAGGCTGAAGCCCGAAGCTAGAACTCCATCCAGGTACTTGGATCATCTTCCACATTAGGAAGGAGCTGGATCAGAAGTGGAGCAGAACTGGCACTCATATAGGATGCTTGCCTTGAAGGCGCAGGCATAACCTGCTGCGCCACAATGCTCGAACCTAGGCCAGCTTCAAAACAAGAGTTTTTTGCAGCCTTGCCTGACTTAACACTCACAGATTACAAGGAGGTATATTAAATGCCACATAAATTGACTGTGGTTCCCTCTAAACTCTGAAAGAGGAATATACTTGCTTGCTTCTGTTGGTAAACTTTAACCTGGAAGGCAAAAACCTGTCTTGGGCTGGACAATTGATTTCCACTCCCATATGAAATGGATAGATCCCATGTCCACCTGCTAAGTGTCTGTCTGCAGAGTGACAGTGAAAACAGTTTCTGATTTGTGTTAATCCAAAGATATTATCAGAGTAAAAATAAGGCTTCCTAACAGCTAGGAAGGGGGTAAGGGAAGCCCCAGGAGCTTATCTGGTTTTGATGTTGTTATTAGTATCACAATTTAAAGAAAAATCAATGGCCACTTTTCCCCAAGAGAATAAAATACCAAAGACACTAAGGAGCAACATGTACTCTTGGATCCTTAAAATTTGAGACTCTAGGAATTCTACCAATTGACATGGAAGTATGGGACTGGAACCAGAAGACTCCAAAGAGAGCATCCTGCATTAGCTTCTTGCAGTGGAATCAAATACACTGCCAACATCCATGCCTGCATATCCCATCTCTGACAACTCACCTATCTCCTACCCAATAAATCTCTTTTCCTTTTTTTACAGCCTCATTCCTAACTTGTTTATCCCTGACTTTGTTTTATCTTCCTCTAATATTAGCTTTTAGAATTTTATTATAAAAATGATTTGATGTATAATATACTCAAATATTTTCTTCTGCTACAAGAAATAAATATCATTTAAAACTTCATTAAAAACATGTAGCACTACTCACATTATGATGCACAGTCTGCTTGCTTTCTTGTGCACATGCATAGCATATACCTTTTGATTTAAAAATCTTAATTTACACACTGTTGCAAATTGCTTTTAAATCCCTCAGACAACTGCTTGGTTCAGAGATTGCTGGCTAGCTTGATAAATGAAGAATGACTGGAGGGCCAGTGCTGTGGTGTAGCGGGTAAAGTAGCCCCTACAGTGCCAGCATCCCATATGGGCACCAGTTCCAGTCCTGGATGCTCTACTTCTGATTCAGCTCTCTGCTATGGCCTGGGAAGGCAGTAGAAGATGGCCCAAGGTCCGGCGCCGCGGTTCACTAGGCTAATCCTCCCCCTTGCGGCGCTGGCACACCGGGTTCTAGTCCCGGTCCGGGCGCCGGATTCTGTCCCGGTTGCCCCTCTTCCAGGCCAGCTCTCTGCTGTGGCCAGGGAGTGCAGTGGAGGATGGCCCAAGTGCTTGGGCCCTGCACCCTATGGGAGACCAGGAGAAGTACCTGGCTCCTGCCATCGGATCAGCGTGGTGTGCCGGCCGCGGCGGCCATTGGAGGGTGAACCAGAGGCAAAAGGAAGACTTTTCTGTCTCTCTCTCTCTCACTGACCACTCTGCCTGTCAAAAAATAAAAAAATTTAAAAAAAATTAAAAAAAAAAAAAGATGGCCCAAGTCCTTAGGCCTCTGCACTTGCATGGGAGACCCGAAGAAGCTCCTGGCTCCTGGCTTTGGATTGGCGCAGCTCTGGCGGTTGCAGCCAATAGGGGAGTGAACCAGAAGATGGAAGACCTCTCTCTCTCTTTCTCTGCCTCTCCTTCTCTGTGTAACTCTGACTTTCAAATAAAATAAATCTTAAAAAAAATGAAGAATGTTAAGAGCTTACAAATATTAGTGAGAGAAGATCTTCTCCAGATAAAATGTATCCCCATCATATCAGACCCTGCCTCTCAGTGCAATTTCTGTTCAAAGGATCTAATTAATTGGCTCCTTAAATATTTGTATAAACGTTAAAGTTCCCATAGAAACAAGGAAAGTTAAATATGACTAATAGGTTGATTTTTGAAAAAAGAATGTGAGATTACTATGCAAATAATGTACATGCAAAGGTGATTATAGTCACAAAGGCAATATTTCATGTAAAGCTTACAAAATGTGTAGATTTTTATGAAAATAAAAACAATGAAAATTTCCATCAAAGATGGCTGCACTGTTTACATGCTACATAATTCATCACTGTGCTTTATTCATCAACATCTACCATTTGTCATTAGTAAGACTCAAAGATCTATACAGGCTCTACAAAAGTGACTAAAACACAATTCTTGTCATCTTGGAATATGCGACCCAGATGAGAAAACTACTTTAGTTCAGATTTTGATATATCAATATTATGGCCAAAATAGAATAAAAAACTAGGAAAATACCTCATTGAAAATCCAGGAACTTGATAATACAAACAATTCAAACCGTATGAAATATTTGGCACAATAAGTGGTTCTTCCTCCCACTCACCATTCAATCAATTTTATTTATTAAAGAGCTGGCACTTAGCCAGTCTTCTACTTCTGCTGAAAGCCTGCCAACACACTGGACTACTTCAACAGACATGCACATAACTGGGCCAACACTCAGCCTCTCAGTTCCTTGACCTGTCCATCTCCAGTGATCTGTACTTCCACTCCATTTTGGTCACCACTGTCACAGTCACTACTTCATATCTTGTCATCTTCCTCAGGAAATCAGAGTTAAAAACCACCAACTGCTCACTTTCCAAACTGTTTGGTCAGCATCTTCTACTACAGCTTTTTTCAAACCATCAGGATTACAAACCAACCGACTCCTCTGCTTTTCCCAATCCATAAATCCTCTGCATTATTTACTGTCTTCCACATCCCAAGGCATTCTCTGCTCCAGTTATACTGGCCTTTTTTGAGTTCTTCAAATGTGCAGTTGAAGAGGCTAAAAACATACCATTCCAGTAATTGACTATTTTGAACTGAATGCACATATAAGCCAATATAACATCTAATTTCTTAGAAATGCCCATCACACAGCTTTTTTTTAACAATATCATTACAACTGAGAGACTTAATATTTTTAAAATAAGTATGACCAAAATCTAACCATTTAAGAAGGAGTAAAAGAAAAGGATAGAAGGAAGAAAGTTATACTCACAATAATTTATTTAAAAACGAGTTATTGAACACTTTATGCATTTCTAATACTTATGTATATTTCAAAGAATTGGTAATATTTGATGTATCTTGGTTCTTTTCAAAGATTTATAAAATTCAGTTAAACAAAAATGCTAAGGAAGATTTATTTAGGGACCAAAAATGGTGATTAAGGAAAAAAAAAAAAACTACAAATGACAATAATAGAACTAACAACCTTAGCTATCATAGGCTTCATGCCCTATGGAAAAAATCCCATCCAACTATCATATACAATAGTCCAATCACAAACCTAATAGTGACTAACTTTTCCATCTTGGGCATGCTTCATTTTAAAATGAAAATATGATTTCCAAATCAATAAACTACAGAATATGAAGCAAGTCCATTAAAAAAAAGTCTTTTCATTTGTGGCTTGGTTCTTTTTTCACCTTACATTTAAGTTCTCACCACTGATCAGTTCTGTAAAACAGATACTAAGATGCATATGGGGTGTCAGACATTCATAGGGAAATCCCAGAGTGTCTCAGCCTAGTATAGGGCTCTGTGGCAAAACACTGGTCATCAGAATTGTCCAGTCGCAGGCTAAAACATTCATAACTCTCAACTATGTTCCTAAGTCTGTATAGATGAAACACATGAAATTTGTATATCTTAAATAAAATAAAAAAAAAAAAAAAGAGGAGGCCAGCACTGCAGTGTAGCTGGTAAAGCCATCATTTGCAGTGCCGGGATCCCACATGGGCACCAGTTCAAGTCCCAGCTGCTCCACTTCTGATCCAGCTCTCTGCATAAGACCTGGGAAAGCAGTTGAAGATGGCCCAAGTCCTTGGACCTCTGCACCCACGTGGGAGGCTCAGAAGAAGCTCTTGGCTCCTGGCTTTGGATCTGCGCAGCTCCAACCTTTGAGGACATTTGGGGAGTGAACCAATGGATGGAAGGCCTCTCTCTCTTTTTCTCTGCCTCTGCTTCTCTGTAACTCTACCTTTCAAATAAATAAATAAATAAATATTTTTAAAAATGGCAATGTTAAGTGCCACAGTAGGCCCACAAGCTGGGAAAGCTAGCACTCTGCAGTTGAAGTTGACCCTGAGATGTCAGAGTGGTCTGAATGGCCTATCTATTCGTACCTATCATACTCCTTTAAAAAGTCACAAACTTAAAAAACAGCTTCATGTGTTCAAGAAGCTGGATGGTACAAGAAATGCAAAAGGACATCAGTGACATTTTGCAACTGTAGGGCAAGTTCTTAGGAATTATTTGGCTATGGACTGCTTTTCGGAAAGATGAAGATATTGAGGCTCCAGATAGGACAGTCTGCCCAGGCACAAAGAACTAGAAGAACAAATGATCTTTATGTCACAGGAAAACACATCCTCAACCTGAATGTGGGTGACTCCCATTAGGATATGGATGATAGGATCGTTCTGTGCAAGGACAGAGTACGAATGAAGGCTCCTTAGCGATAAGTCTGATTTATGGATCACCTTTCTGTAAAGCAGTCCTGGGCACTTGACTCATGTGGACCGATTGATCTTTACCATCTCCTATTGAGATACATAGGTTGCAAAGAACATCAACTAAATTATGAGTCAGAGAGAATAAAACACAAAAGGATAGCTATGATTTTAAATTGTTCATTAAATTAAGAAAGTACTAGAAGACTAATGTATCTCTGAGCTCCCTGTTGACTTTACTTACTTTAGCAAATATTCAGTTTTATTGCTAGCTATATTTAACATTATTTTCCCTTCCTTGCTGTCATCTATCATAGATACCTGTATTTAAAACAAAAAAAATGAGATATTATATATACTTTCATTTTCAGTGCAAACATGGTGAGTAACCTGGTCATTCCCAAGAGAACATTCACTAACCACAGAAAACTTCAAGATTGTTTTGAATAAAAAAATCCAACCTTCAATTTAATCCTGAGTTCATGCCCCCCTTATAGAAATAAGTGATCATAATTTGAGGGGAACAAATCATGGATAGACACTTGGCTAATCTACTAGTTAATCAAACTCTCCCTAGAAATTTAAATTATAATTAAAATATGAGTAAATCTTTTACTTAGATGACTTCTGCAAAAATATGCCAAATGACATACCCAGTTTTTAAAAATTAGCCTTTTACAGTTCTAGCTTATCATTAGGTTAGTTTTGTAATTCCAGTATGTCTATTTCCTTAGCTGAAGGGACATGTATACTCAAAAATGAAATTCTTGAAAAAGCAAGTGATACAGCAGCAGTGGACCTGAGTTTGAATCCCATTCTGGATCTTCCTTTCTGGAACAACTGCTGAGTCTCCTTTCTGATAGAAGAAGACAATCATGCTTTATAGGGTATCAGTAAGATTTACAATAAATTACATAGATGAAACTTTGCATCACAGAATACAAACTAAATGTTAAAGCTGTTTTGATATAGGAAGATAAGTGTTTTGTTTTAATTTATTTGGCTGTTTCAAAGAGATTCTAAGTATGAACTACTTTAAAAGCAAAGCACAAGGGAAAAAGATAGACTCAGATTTATATAAATAGAATTAAAATAGTAGTTCTATTAGTTTCTCTAAATTTCAGAATATAATTTACAATTAATATGCATTTTTTAAATTTATAAGTTCTTCAATTAAATATATAAATTTATTCCATTGCCATTCATACTCCAACACTGCAGAAAACTATGGTGCAATTACAGGTGGGTCAAATTTGTCTTCTTTCATCTACTCTGAGTCTAGAATCTTCAAATAACCCCATTTCTCTCAGTTTTTCTGAAATTGGGTGTTATGTCATCTTGGCATTTAGTTCAGTAAACACAAGTAAAGTGTTCTATTATTATCATTATGCAAAGTACAAGTTTTAATTTCAACATTTTTCAATTAAAGTTAAAATTGGTCATCAAAATTTTTTCTGGATCAAAGAAGCACATGGTTCTAAGTGTACTAAATTTGAATCAATTCACTGTTTAACTTAGAAAAATAGAAGGTTCTTAGTTTCACCATGTTCAATCATCTGTCTGTTATCCTAAATACACCTCAGTCAGATGATCTATAATCCAGAAAACAGAATGAAAGAGAGTGCCCTAGAATTAGTCAATGCTCATCCAACATCTGGAAACTGATTTTCTAAATTAATGTGAATATAACTCTGAGGGGCAAAATACCATTCCAAGCACAAGTAGTATGGGTTATTTTATCCTATTCATTACATTTAATTGGTGATCTTAACTCCAAGTAATAGGTAGTATGCACTAATTTTTTTCCACCCACTTCTTATCACACACAGACAAGAGAAGCTATTTCCAGAGGGTTTAATGGTTTGGTTTCAGACATTTCAAAATCTTCTACCACCTCCAAAGAAAACTGACTAAAATCCAGACAGGGTCCTGCAGAGCAGCACTGAGGACATAGGATCATGATTGAATGGTGAATCTGGTTACTAGCCAATCAAATGAAATCAGCAGACAGATCATGGTGTTCTCGGTAAAGGCACACTACTGTTTCTTGTCAACAGAGGTTTTCAGTCCTATTCCAGCTGCCTCTATCTTCTTGAAACTCTAACATTTAAACTCATTCGATGTTCAATTTGAATACTACAACTTTTTCATGAGTGCCCATCTGTGAATCCAGCACTATGCTAGGTGTGCTGGGGCCACAAACATGAGGAAACAATCCCTGACCCCAAGGTTTGCAGGCTAAAAAGCACAAACAAGAATGAGTAGATAACAGTAACAAAACCCAAAGAAAGTTACACCTTAAGTACTGTGGGAACACAGATGAGAAAAAATACAAGTTTACTATAATGCCTAAAAGAGGTGAAGTTTGATCAATGCTTTGAAGAATAAGCAGGGGTTTTCCCACTAGATAATGAGGAAATAAATTTCAAACAAAAGGTATAGCATGATTAACAACAGAAAAAAAGTCTTTGGAAAGTTTGGAGTTCAGCTCTTGCCTGTGGACAACAACGTCATATGTGTGCTAGAGAGCAGCACAGAGAGCTGATAAATTAATCCTGTGCTAAAATGTTAGGATGTTTTGCTGCAGGAAATGTGGGCTTTAATCAGAGGCATGGGGTAACCAGATTTTGTTTGCAAGGAAATATAATATTGTGCTTACGTGCACAGATCAGTTAGACTGCTTGGGTTCAAATATCACCACTGAGGAGGCTAGTGACCTAGGGCAAGCTCCTTGACCTCTCTGTATGTCACTGTCTTCCTTCTATAATAGCATCACAGAGCCTACTTATGGGGTTGTCAAGAAATTCGTAAAAACAAAACAATGCCTTGCATATAGTAGATGATATAAAGGTGCTCACTTTCATTGCTGTTTTAGAAAAATAACTGATGGTATTGCACAGCACAGAACCAAAGAAGGAAAGATTATATGCAAGAATTTCAATTCCTAGGCTAATAAAAAATTGGACCTGTCAAAATTAAATGGATAAGGGCCTAACATAGCTGGTAAAACTGATGCCTGTCACATCAGCATCACTTAGGGGCACCAGTTCAAGTCCCAGCTGCTCCACTTCTGATCCAGCTCCCTGCTAATGCACCTAGGAAAACAGCCAGTACATGGGCCCCTGCACCCACATCGGAAACCTAGATGAAACTCCTGCCTCCTGGCTTCAGCCTGGCCCAGCCCTGGCTATTGTGGCCATTTGGGGAGTGAACCAGTAGATGGAAGATTCTCTCTCTCTCTCTCTCTCTCTCTCTAACTGGCTTTCAAATAAATAAGTGTTTAAAAAATTTAAATGGATTTGTGAGTGCATTTCTCCACACAGAGATTCATATTAAATAACTGTGAAATTAAAAGATAATGCACATTTTTGGCCGGCGCTGCGGCTCACTTGGCTAATCCTCCTCCTGCAGCGCCGGCACTCCGGGTTCTAGTCCCGGCTGGGGCGCTGGTTCTGCCCCGTTGCTCCTCTTCCGGTCCAGCTCTCTGCTGTAGCCTGGGAATGCAGTGGAGGATGGCCCAAGTGCTTGGGCCCTGCACCCCCATGGGAGACCAGGAAGAAGCACCTGGCTCCTGGCTTCGGATTAGCACAGCGCGCTGGCTGTAGCGGTCACCTGGGGGGTGAACCAACGGAAAAGGAAGACCTTTCTCTCTGTCTCTCTCTCTCTCACTGTCTAACTCTGACTGTCAAAAATATATATATATATATAATGCACATTTTCTATGAATAGTTTGAAGCCCCTTTGATTCATATAAATCAACACAGTCCAAAATATATTAACACATAAAAGGTTATTATTCATATATTCCCATTCAGGCATGTGTGTATGTATGTGCATGTATCTCCAAATCACTTGGGCCAACTAATAGATATTCCAGGTTACAAACCACAAACATAAATATTCTTCATATTAACAACAACCCACTTGGTATCATGTATATAATTATAAGTTGAA
This sequence comes from Oryctolagus cuniculus, assembly GCF_964237555.1. NCBI lineage: Eukaryota > Metazoa > Chordata > Mammalia > Lagomorpha > Leporidae > Oryctolagus > Oryctolagus cuniculus. The sequence goes on along the minus strand of NC_091439.1, from coordinate 51,236,528 downwards.
GTTTAGCAAGTTGTAAGGGAAATGAAGGGAAAGAGTAGATACTTCTTATTCTTCGCAGATTTGGGGATTCACTCAGAATAAGGGTCGAGGAAGACTGCGCACCATTCTAGTTGAACTTTCAGACAAGTCAGCAGCAACAAAGGAAGCACACTATTTCCCATCTTTCCTTTCTACCAAGAAAGTCTCAGTTACTGGAAAAATTTCAGACATCCTTACCCAAAAATCCATTTAAAATCCTGAAATTCTATTTCTCAGAAAATAACATCACTCTTAAATCTAGAAATAACATCCAGGCTTCAAAGCACTATACTGTTATTACTTCTAAAAATATGCTGAACAAACCAAAGTCTTGAGGTCAGTTTCAAATACTGCACTGCCGACATTACTGCAGTGGCCTTATTCTATTGTCCTGTAGCCAATCTAAAGACAGCCAGTAGCAATTTACCAGATAGACCTCCAAGTTACATGAGGCTGAGCAATGTCTCTTGTTCTTTGCTGACTCTCCTTATTTAATAAAGCACTAGAGACAGAAAACCAACATTAGGAGAGATTCTCTACATCTAACAGCCTTTCCAAAGATCAGCTTCACTTTTCTTCTGGTGTCATATAAATGACTTTCTGAAGCCACTGTCTTGTATAAGACCCTGATTAGAAAAGATACATAAAACTCCTATTTCAGGCATTAAATAGGAGACACTCTTGCCCATAAGGATATAGTAAATTCAGTCTATAAATTATGAGAAACTCGAGAAAACAAAATTAGGTAATGTTATAAAAGTGTGGACTAGGAACATTTTAACTTTATGTCAATCTAGTCATAAAGTTGCATTCTAGAAAATAGCATTTAGTAGAATAAATAACGGATATCTTTGGAAACTGGTAAAAACATTCAATTCATGTTCCTCATTCTTTTCTGGGAAAATCAACAATTGAAAAAGATACAGTAAACATATCAATAATGAATGAATGTCAAGGTAGTCACTTTAGCAACATTTTTATTAATTCTTAATGTGAAGAAAATGGGAATAACTTATCAAACTATATTCAAGCAACAAAGTCTGAATAATGGGAATTTATTTATATATAAAGGGATTCTCTAGTATAATTTTTGCAGTGTTAGTCTCTTAATCTACTCAATTCTCTGTAAAAATATTCAAATAAGCTGGGCAGTCACCATGGTGAAGTAGGCTAAAATTCCGCCTACGGCACCTGCACCCCATTTGGATGGCGGTTCATGCCTCAGCTGCTTCTCTTCCGATCCAGCTCTCTGTTATAGCCTGGGAAAGCAGTAGAAGATGGCCCAACTCCTTGTGCCCCTGAACCCACATGGGGAGCTTAGAGGAAGCTCCTGGCTCTTGGCTTCAGATTAGCTCATCCAGTCATCACAGACATTTGGGGAGTGAACCAGTAGATGGAAGATCTTTCTCTCTGTCTCTTCCTCTGTAACTCTACCTCTCATATAAATACATACATACATACATATATAATAAATACATAAAGAATTTGTTTTAAAAATCCAAATAAGCAATGGCGCTATAAAGAAACTTTTACTTTTCTCTTTTTGTTAACAATAAAACTGGTTGTATCTTAATTAAGCTACCCTTCCAGCTGCCATATGACCACAAAACCTTTTAGGACCTCTAATGTTCTTAGGAAATTATTTTTGTCACACTTTCAATAATTTACTTTTAACTTTAAGATAGAATCACAAAGCCTACTTATGGAATCGCTTCCTTCCTTGAGTAATCAGGAATTTTGGAAAATAAATTTGCAAAATTTTGAGCCACAAGTAAAGTATTTAAAATTGTATTATACTCAAAATATATTTTTAATGATCATTGAGGAAAATAAAGCCTTCAGTCCTGACATCCATAAGACAATTATTATTACCTACATTGTCAAGCTTTATAAGTGTTAATGCAAACTTATTAAGCCTTTTCCTTGCTTTCAATACAAGTATGTGAAACATGCAAACTGAAATTACCAAAATAATTATCATTTAAAATATATTATGTACATAATAAAAAGCACTGAGAACAAGCCAGCAAAACATTCTTTGATTTTGTACCAATTATGAACTTCCCTAATCAGAGCATAGGAAATGAATCCTTCCCTTCTCTCTCTGATCTCCTTCTTGAACAAAATAATTTTATCCAGTCCTCATGTCAGGTCAGATTTCTAACTCTGTGTTATTGAAGTGGAGGAAAATATATTTTGGAACATTATGTAAGAACTATTTTATATGTCCTCAAGTATTCCATTACAAAGCACTACTGAGTTATAATCAATGGTAGCAAAACTCTAGCAGGACAATATCCACACAAACCAGTAACCAGATGCTTTTTAACTGACTAAACATTAACTGGCCTTACATATCATTTTCTGTGGCCTGTGGTCACATACCATCTTCCTAAGGGCAAACCAGGTCATCAAATCCAACAAAATGATTTAGCCAACTAGGATGAAAAAAACTGATAGTCTAACAAACTGTCAGCCACTTTATTGGGAGTACCAGTGACTGAAGTAGACCAATGGACATCGCTCTCCAACTTAGAGCTAGTAATAAAGTCAGACGAAGGATAATAATACAAGCCAGCTATAAATAAGCGCCAAGTTTGTCTTCTAGCTGAACAAGGAAATCTTTAGTCTTCCAAGCTTTGTAGTTGTCATATGCTTCATAAGAAATAAGAAACTCAAGAATTCCTTGGGCACCTACCCACCAGCTGAAAATGACTAGCTCCTGACTGTTCTTGTCAGTAACATAAGAGCAGCCAAACACAAATGGTATACTTCTTATTCTCTCTTTGCCCTTGAGATGAAATATTAAATCATCAGGCACTCTATCTGTTTCCTACCTCCTTCCTTTGTTCACTCATCACAGGGAATCTCACACAAGCACAGTAATTTTCAGGGGGTTCTCAGTTACAAAATAATGTACAAATTAAAACCTTTAAAGCACTATGACAGAATAATATTGACATTTACAAAGTGAAAAAACTCTCTTTCCATTAGATATTCACACCTTATCAAATAAAATAATCATTTTTTCCAGCAAAGAAAAAACATTTCAATCTCAGTTTCTAAAAAAATGACTGATTTCTTATAGTTGATGAATCTGAAAAAAAGTTTTCAAGAAGATTCCACACTGCTAGATAATCTATCAAAACTACATCTATGCAAAGCAGTCCAAAACTCTTGCCATTTGAAAGCAGCAGGAAACAAACTACAGGGATCTCACCTTTACATGACACGTGGCCTTCACAAACAAGTCTGTATGTTTTCAGTCTAATAAACAACCTCATCCAAAAGATCTTAGAGAGTGGGTACTGTGATGCACCTGTATCAGAATGCCTGATTCAAGTCCAGGTTACTCCACTTCCGATCCATTTTCTTCCTAATACACACACTGGGAGGTGGTAAATGAAGACTCATGCTCTTAGACCCCTGGAACCCATGTGGTCTCCATGTGGGAGATAAAAGGATTCCAGACTCCTTTCTTCCACCTGGCCCAGTCCTGGCTGTAGTGGAAATGTGGGGAGTGAATCAGCTGATGACTCATTTATCAGCCCCCCCACCTCGCTCTTTAGCTCTCCCTTTTTAATAAATAAAAATAACAAACATTTTGGAAAACCAAAGAGCTTAGCATCGTTGTTTCCCCTAGAGGGAAAGAGAGTACATTATCCTTTCTGATATTCCCATTCTCTAAATATGAGAATAAATAGCTTTCCACCATTTTTCTGGTTAAATGATATGTTTCTTTTTTATGTTCTTGACATTAGAGTAACATAGTAAGCTTCATCTAATTATACAATTATTGTCTCTACGCACATGTTTCTGAAATGCATGTCCCTAGCCTGACCTCTATTCTGATTTCCAAACATCTCACAGCTGCCAGAGGTCCATCTTCATATGGCTGTCCTGCAAAGCCCCTCAGGAGCATCCTTCACAGAACAGAACTCATCCTCTTCTAGTTCCTGATGCCTGGATTTTTCCTTTCTCTTTAGAATCTTGCTTTCCTTCATCTATGTATCAGCCACAGAACAGTCAACTTCCTGACCCTGCAATGTCTACTAAATCCATCTCACCTTTCCTTTTCAACTTCCATGAACCTAGGCAACAACATTGCTTCTTATCTGCAAAGTAAGCTTGATTAATAAACGTTGTCTGCAGTCTCTCTCAGAATCGGTACAGCACCCAAGAAAATGACCACAGACAAAGGAGGAGCAAAACAGGCTAACACACAAAGAAGAGGCAAAAAGAAACAACACAGAGAGGGATATATATGTTTGAGAAAATTGTTAAAAAGATAAGTAAGAACAAAAGAGAAGAGGATAAGAGGGGAGAAGGAGGGAGGAAGACTGAAAGAATAAATTCTTTTTCAATTAATTTCCAACACTTGCCCAATCCTTTCTGCTTTTCCTGATAGCTCAAGTTGCCCTCCTTCAGGCCCACTCTGAGCAAGAATGGAGCTGCTTGATAAGCAATATCCTCTATTTCAAGTTCTACCTTTTAATATTCACATACATACACAAATACATATCAATGAGAGATCTTTATACACACACATGTAGAATCACATGTATGTGATAACTGGGTCTGTTGTCATCTCAATTATTTAAGAAGTATTTAAAGATATAAATGTAAATGATGTTCTGAAAAACAAGCTGAACTTGAGGTGTGATAAATGCTATGGTGCCCCTCTTCAGGGTTAAGGCATAATTACCCAGCTGCTGATGTTGTTGGAGGCAGCTGACTCTTCAGCTGAGCTCTTCCTACAGGAACTGTTTCCTTCCAGAAAGAGTTGCTTGGCTAAAAAGAGTAACATCAATGAAGTTCATGCTTGCATTTAATGTTGGTCTATGAACAGCTGTATACCCTTGGCTCCTGCGTTGTAAAGTGGAATGATTTTGAAAGGCCACCCCCTGCTACAGTCTTCCATAGGACAGACTGAGGCCTTTCTTGGGATGCATTAGAGTTGCAACTCCTAATCACCCAGTCTTCATCTTCACTCCTTGGAGACATGGATCCAGGGAGATAGCTCTGCTAACTTTCCTTCACTCCAATCACCCACTGAGTGTGCTTCATGGGAAATCTAGACATTAGGGGGCCATTCCCTGTCTTCCTACTCTCATTTCCTTCCAGTCTCCCTTCTGCTCATCATACCTCAGATGTATCAGCTCCTTCTTTTGCTCCAGCCCTCCTTCCTCTTCTTTCAGGGACACTGCACTTTCTTTTGTTTCTGGCTCAAATGTTGGCTGTTTCTCTGGATAGCTTCTTCTCATACTTTAGGCCCCAAGTATGTTTATTTGATTACTTGTGTAATGTATCTGTTTCTATTCCCTAATATGTTTCCATTCCTATTAGAATATTAACTGCTTGAAGACAGGGAACTTGTTGTCTTGGTTCACACAGATTCTCCAAAGTCTAGAAAAGCATTAGAGGCATAAAGGGTGCTTACTAAGTATTTTTTAAACAATTGACAAAGCTACTACATAATTATTAAGTTTGAATTCTATCAATACCACCATGGTGGAGAAGAGCTCGTATGGAGAGAATCCATGTAAAAATAAGAAAATCAAGCTAGATTAAGAGTGATAACAAACAAAAAGTATTAAAGAAAAGAATACCATCTTGTAAACTTCAAAATATGATGGTTTAAGAAAGCAACAGAATATTCTCATACAGTCTCACATGCCTCATAATTCCCCTTCAAAGCAACCCTACCCTCCTTCCTGAATTCATACATGACAGTGTTAATAAAATTGTGATAGGAGAATAACGGGTTACAGGTCTGTAACTCCTGCCTCCCTGATCAATTAGACCTCCCATCAGAATTCCTACTGCTGCCAACAAGAGTGAATGGTCAAAGTTCTAAAATGTTGAAGGAAGTGATTTGTGAAATAAAGAAGAATGAACCCTTAATTCAAGGAATAAATCTGTGCCTGACTGATCTATAGTCTCAGGTTCCCCCTTCCCCAAACAATAATCACCTTGGAGAAGCTGAGGCAACAGTACTTAATTGGAAAGGGGGGTATTATTATTCAATAGCCAAACTTCTATTTTTCAAAATATCTATTGAATGATTTCTACATTATTAGGCATTTCCCACCAACTGCCTTACCCTTTTTTTTTTTTTTTTTTTTTTTGGACAGGCAGATTTAGACAGTGAGAGAGAGACAGAGAGAAAGGTCTTCCTTTACGTTGGTTCACCCCCTAAATGGTCGCTACAGCCGGTGCGCTGCGCTGAACTGAAGCCAGAAGCTAGGTGCTTCCTCCTGGTCTCTCATGCGGGTGCAGGGCCCAAGTACTTGGGCCATCCTCCACTGCCTTCCCGGGCCACAGCAGAGAGCTGGACTGGAAGAGGAGCAACCAGAGCAGAATCCAGTGCCCCAACCAGGACTAGAACCTGGGGTGCTGGTGCCACAGGCGAAGGATTAGCCAAGTGAGCCGCGGCACCAGCTGCCTTACCCTTTTGCTATGTATAATGATGATTAGACTTCTCTCCCAGTTTAATGCTTTTGTAATAACACTGAAAAATTTCCAAATCATTTCCAGGCAGGTTTTAATATCAGCTAATTTATTCAACATATATTCATTGATTTTACTATGCACTGTGCAGTTAGTTCACTGATGTATAAGCTACTGTGATACTAAAATTCAAGAACTACTATTGTATATAACTTTCTCATAGACATAGACCAGTTGTCTCCTCTTTCTGAACACTTCTCTATTGAGAATGGTAATAGGTCACACAGGAAGTATGAAAGGCACTTTGTAAATGCTCTGAGACCCAAAACCCTTAGACATAAACTAAGATTAGTTTATTGCAATATATTTATTATAACAAGCAGGGAGTAATTAAGATTCATAATCACTTGGGGATTTATAACAGAATATTCTTAATTCCTCCATATCTACAAAAATCCAAATATATCGAAGAAATTCACCATGACCATTGTCACAAAAATAGATACTGATGAATGAAGCACCCTCCATTAAAATGAAAAAGACAGAGGTTTTCCATAAAAACACTTTGAAAAATTGGAGGACTGATTATCCCTCCTACTGTGCACAGAATCATAGCCTTAGGTACCATACCTGTTCTACTAATAGCTAGAGACCATGAATATACATAAATATACATTCTAAGATTTAAAGCTAAGTTTGTCTCCTAAATTGGAAAACGTTATAGAAGGAAACCCATACATAGTCTGATAGTGGGAAATAAGGCAATGTCATCAGGCTGAGCACATTTTCCTGAACTACTGTCATCCTATGGATACATCTGCTTTTAAAAAGATTGATACATATTCCTGAATGGCTGGGGATAACCCAGTTACATCTGCCACACTGCTTAAATGAATGGTGAGGAAAACTGGCCAAATTACACACTGAATCTTCTGTGAAGTGTGACTAGTAAATATAATTCTGTGTTGTACTTTAATGAAATTTTCTTCCTACTCCTGAGAATAGGACAAAGAAAAATAGCAATACATGAGATGAATAAAGTCAACAATAAAACAATTACATAAGCAAGAATTAAAATGCTGCTGAGGAAATAACTGAATAATTTAAGAGTCCTTAGTACGTATTTCAATCACCTCTTGTTCTCTAAGAAAAATTATCTCTGTTACTCAAGGTTCTCCCATTAATTCCAGGTGCCTTGTCTCTACATAAGGAGTCTCTGTTGTATATAACTTTCATTCATTAACCAATAACAATTCAACCAAAGAGAGGAGAATGAAAACAAGTATTCTTAGGTCTCCTGATAAAAAATTCTTAAAATGAATAAAAATATGCCCAACTTTCGAATTTGTCAATATTTTGAGTAATATCAAATTATGATGATTTACATTTACATGGCACTAATTCCAATTTCACTAAATATTCATAGAAAACATATATGTGCAAAAAATTATATAAACAAACACATGCAGACATTCTGTGATGATCACTTCAAAACAGAATCAAAAGATTATTTTGGACACACACACACACACATATATTCCTGAATGCAAATAAGTGAACTTAATATTATTCTTAAAAAATGTTATCTTATTGACTATCATTTAAAACAAATCTTTTTTTCAAGTTCCATTAATATAATTTGAAGAACTGCTTATGATGATTTGAATAAATTTGCAGAGTTCATGGAAGTTTTACTTTTACTTCCTTAATCAGGCAGGAACCCACAGGAAGTCATTCACGTTCCATTCCACCCTTCAGGAGATGTGAAAAATAAATAAAACAAGTCTGCGGCAGCTGGCTGTAAGTGGATACTAAGCTAACCTTTCTGAGGGATGCCATCTATGGAACAGAACCAAGGGAGTATTTTGAGTAAGGGGTGAGGATAAGAAAGCCTATGCTAAATAATCTCTTTAAGGAGCAATTCTTCCCTGTGTGGTTTCATTATGTTATCAAAAGCAATATTTGTAAATTCTCTGGGCTCCATAGCTTCCATACAAAATTTCTAAGAGACCAGCCTGGAAGTCAAGAAAGTTAAAGAGGGTCTTAGCTAGTTCTGCTAAATTCCAAAATGTTAACAGACTTTTTTTTGAGACTTGATTGGTGTAAAGTACTTAGCGATGATTCAATAAAATATTGCCTTTTATTGGTAGCTTCAGTTAAGCCCTTGCTAAAGATCAACTATTCACTGCTAAGACCTAATACTCCTCTGGTTCTGATCTTCACAGGAAAAATGGAAACATCATAAAGGTGGCAAGTGTCAAAGCAGAAAAAAAGCAGTGCCTTTTTTCCCTTCTTGTGTCTAATTATTATTCATATTCCCTGAATTCCAAATGGAAGGGAAATATTTGATTTTTGAAAGGTTAATGTAGTTTTATTGGAAATTTTTCCTCAGGACCTAATAATTTAAAATATGTGCTACAAAGTCTAACGTCAGATATGACTATAACAAATACAAGAACAAAAATAAATTATAATTTTCTTATCCATTAAAAATGTTTTCATTTGTGTATATTACAATTCAGAATTATCCAAAAGAAATATATTATACTTTCTTATACTACCTAAATGATATTTTCTAATTCTACTGGAACCAAAACTGAAACATATGCCTGCTACAGAACCATTCTATTAAGCAATATAAAGCTAAATGAAAACAAGTTTTAATGTATCACTCACCTTCATTTATTCAGACTAGATTAGTTTTATCAGGCAAAAGCCAAAACTCTCCTCCTCTATATACACACTTCTCAAGTTTGTTAGTCTTTAAAAACTCTATGTAAAGGATACATTCATTATCCATATTAGCTAACTGGTTTATCTGGGGGTAGATGGATTAATTCAGGGGTATAACAATCAGATAATTAGTCTAGAGAATGGAAATACCATATGATATCATCTGACCTCAAACTTCAGTTGTTTCCTGACCCTTCAACCAAACAAGCATGGAGATATATTAAAGACTTCAGGAAAAGGAATATCCAGTTTCTTATCCACTGCTGACTTAGTAATGAGGCACTAATGTAAACCTTCATTAACGCTTTCATTCTTCCAATGATGCTACCCTCCAAGTGCCACTAAACTGTATTTTAAGAAGTTTATAGTCAAGGAAAAAACTCAAGAAATGGATATCCCTAAAATAAAAAAGCCAACATCTGGCCTACCAGAGACTCTGACTTTGGGAATATGGGTCAAATACTCAATAACCTAAATCAGAAAAAGGAAGCAGATTTGACTCCAATTACCACCACTGACAATGGGTATCATCAAAACCTCTGGGCTACTGGACAGAAAAGAGGGGCAGGCCCCCTCTCTGAGAGCTCCACCTCTATTTCATCCCATCTACATGTGAGGAAAAGAAAGTAAGCTATCAGAACAGTGTTAAACTATCACAGGGTGAATTTTAGTAAAACAATTTGATATATACACTTCAATGCTATTTTTATACTGTACTTTAATTGGTTGACCTTTGTGAGGCCTGCTTTCATCACCCACATGACAGTCTCACAGTGTTGTACATGTGTTTAAAGATGAATTCATAGATGGATACAGCCTTGATTAGCAACCACATAACTGATGCACAAAAGAAATATTGCTACCAAAAGGAATGTGAAAATAAGTGTTCAACTTTCTATTTAGAATTTCACCTGATGCCCATCACTATAATGACCAAGAAGACAGTCCTTTACCTCAATAAAATGAGTATTTACTTTGATTATATCTAAATGTTCCTCCATACTCCCAAATCAGATGACAACTGTCAATACTGCTTGCCATTTGGGAGTTTGTAGGATGCAAAGATGGGCAAGAAGAATAAGCAAAATAAAGCAAAAGAGAAACTAAGAGGGAAAAGATAGGAAAAAGTCAGAGGAGCTTTCAAATCATTCTTTTTTCCAAGCTTGCTGTTTCAAATACCACCATAATATATTGACAAGTCAATGTTTGTACCTCTGAGCCCTCTGCTTAGAATACACACAGAAACAGATACAGAAATACACAGAAACAGATATTCACAAGACTATTCTTCTACCTCCTTCAAAACTTCTCCCAAATGTACCAAACTGAGATCTTTCCTAAATAACATATTTAAAATTGGAACCCACACACATAGACAGACACACGTGTGTGCACACACACACTTGTACACATACTTTTCTTGCATTATTCTTGTCCATAGTCATTTCATATACTTATATTTTACTTATAAATAAAATATTTGTTCCCCAGAGGTAGGCATTTTTTTCTGTTTTGATCTCTCAGGAGGACTTAAATAGTGCTTAAGGCCGGTGCCGTGGCTCACTAGGCTAATCCTCCGCCTTGCGGCGCCGGCACACCGGGTTCTAGTCCCAGTCGGGGCACCGGATTCTGTCCCAGTTGCCCCTCTTCCAGCCCAGCTCTCTGCTGTGGCCAGGGAGTGCAGTGGAGGATGGCCCAAGTTCTTGGGCCCTGCACCCCATGGGAGACCAAGATAAGTACCTGGCTCCTGCCATCGGATCAGCGCAGTGCGCCGGCCGCAGCAGCCATTGGAGGGTGAACCAACGGCAAAGGAAGACCTTTCTCTCTGTCTCTCTCTGTCCACTCTGCTTGTCAAAAAAAAAAAAAAAAAAAGTGCTTAACATATGCAAACAATCAATATGTTTATTTAAAAAATTAATTCATGGACTTACTAAGAAGCACAAGAAAAGAATTAAAATCTCTTTATAATCTTTTATATGGAACTGCCAGTCTCCCTTCCCTTCTCAGTGGCTGTTACTCTCCATCTTATTATCAATGTGCTAACAACTACTATTAATCAATTCTATTTGTGTGGTCCAGGAGCAGTCCTTACCGTCTTGGCTTTATCACATAAATAAGACAAAATATATGCAGATGCAACTTGCAGTAATAACTAATATTTGAGTGCTTCTAATATGCCAGACATGCTCCTAAACCCTTTAATAGACAAATCAGTCCTCATAATTATTCTAAGATGCAAGTTTCTGTTTCATTTCTTTCAAGATGAGGAAACTAAGGCCAAGGACTTAAAAGAAACTTTCACAAAGCTAGGGAGTGAATGAATCAGGATTTGAATTCAGGGCATTTTTCTGAGGCCATGTTCTTAACTTCTAACAAAGAAAGTAATACAGAAGTGTGTTTAGAGGTAGACTGAGGAATATCATCATAAAAATGTTCATATTTACAGAGAATTTACATATTAACTTCCAAGGAGTCTGGATTTGGGACAGGAGGCAGCAGAGATCCGTTGCATCCAAGCCAGGAGGTTAGGGATGGGAGTCAAGGATCTCACTGACCTTGGCTTCTAGGCTCTGAAAAAACTGATGAAAGAAGGAAAGGCAAAGTCTAATATGGAAACATATATATGCAAGAGCATGGATACAGAATGAATTCTTTCTTTCATCATTTCTTCAACTGCCACTTGAAACCTCCTATATTACAGGCACTATTTTATGTACCATGGACACTACAACTATATAATCCTTGTGTTTGATTTCTTTCCTGAATAAGAAGTGATGGACTAAGGATTAAGAAGTCAGCATAAATAGACCAGATGATGGAGAGTGAGTTTGTTGGAGAACAGTGGGGGAAGTGATTAACAGATAAAATAGGTCAAGATTATGTAGAATTCTGAGTTAGGAGTCTGAATTTGTAAAAATATATTCATTATAACTTTTGAGGTACACAATGAATAGTTTTTGAATAAGGGAACCACTACTCTAGAATACATTAATCCCTGACCTAGAATCTGTTTTTCTCGTTTCTCTTCTAGGGTAACTATTGCCAGCAGTGAAAATCATTTGCTAACACCTCTCTCAATCCATCAGTAATCTTGGGAAATATGAGAATGACTCTTTCTCATTATACCAAGCCAGTTCTTATGACAAATGACTCATGCAATACCTCTCTGTCTTGAGATACCTGCAGAAAATTCCAAAGTACAGATGATCTTTCCCCCTCTAGGCATGATTCTCTCAAATAAAACCCTTGGAATTTATCAAATAGTCCATTTTCTCCCCAAATTCAACTCCCAATAACTATTGAAAAAGTCATGGAGTTTAAAAGACTCTTTACCTGGTGCATAGAAGGTTAAGCCTCCACCTGCAGTGCCAGCATCCCATGTCTGGCCATTCTATCTCTATTAATCTTTGCCTTTTAAATAAATAACTCTTTAAAAAAAGAATCTGATTTGCATTTCCCTGATTGCTAGTGATCTTGAATATTTTTTCATGTGTCTGTTGAAAATGAATCTTGATGTGAATGGAATGGGAGAGGGAGCGGGAGATGGGAGGGGTGCGAGTGGGAAGGAAATTATGGGGGGGGCCATTGTATTCCATAAACTGTACTTTGGAAATTTATATTTACTAAATAAATAAAAAAAAGAATCTACGTGCCTCTTCTTTCCTGTTCACAAAACTACACATCCACAATGTTTACAGTCTTTCATGTCACTGATAGAGATCACATATGAATAGGAATATTTATCAATACCTACACACAATATTTTTGACTCTTTTCTCATATGTTGATTTGGACATATAATCAAAGATCTCACAGTGCCTCAGAGTCACCATCCACAAAATGGAATTCCAATTGATGTACTTTGTAGGGATTCCATGATGATTTAGTGAGAAAATTCAAGCCATGTGTGTGCCATAATGCCTGTCCTACAGTAATACCTCAACATTAGCTATCATCGTTATTATTGTACTATGCATTTTTACTTTTCTTTTTGCAGTTTATATATACATATGTATCCAAATTTAAAATGATTTACAATTATATTTCATGTTAAAACAATTTAAACAGTCCAGAAGGAAAAAAGTAAACATGAAAATCTCCTCTTCTCCATCTCTGACTCCCTTAATCCTACTCTCCAAAGGTATCATCATCTGTATGTCCTTCCAGACAGATTTTGTGACAGGTAACAAAGCTATATACTCAGACTTTTTCTTATTTTGTATTCTTATTTTGTATTTCTTTTTTGTATTTTTTGTATTTATTTTGCATATTTGTAAAAACTGAATCACAATATATAAACTGTTTACCAATTTTCTTCTCTTTCATCTAACATGCATGGTACACTATTCCTTATTGGTTTATACCACCTTTTCCACATAGCAGCCAATAATTTAGATGTGCATATGCCATACTTTAATTAGTCATCAGTTGATGGTCATGGATGGTGTATGTAGTGCTTGCTATTACTAAACAATACTTAAGTAAACTATGTATATGGAATACACACACACTTGAGATTATGTCATAATAAATAATACAAGCGTTCCTTCCACTGGAAGTATCTATATTTCCTTTATTTAAATATTTATTTATTTACTTATTTGAAAGTCAGAGTCAGAGAGAGAGAGGGAGAGACAAGTGGCTGCATAGCGAGGGCTTAGCCTGGCTGAAGCCAAGAGCCAGGAGCTTCATCTACGTCTCCCATTTGAGTGGAAAAGCCCCAAGTACTTGAGCCATCTTTCACTGCTTTTCCCAGGCCATTATCAGGGAACTGAATTGGAATTGGAATAGCTGGGACAGAAACTGACATCCTTATGGGATGCTGGCAGGGCACGTGGCGGCTTTATCCAGTATGCCACAAACCCAGACTCTATATTTCAATTAAATTGACATTGCCATACTGCTTTGGTAGTGTGTGTGTGTGTGTGTATGTGTGTGTGTGTGTGTATGTGTGTGTGTGTGTGTATATATAAATATATATACATATAAATATGTATATATATATTTGACAGGCAGAGTTAGTGAAAGAGAGAGAGAAAGGTCTTCCTTCTGATGGTTCACCCTCCAAAATGGCCGCTACAGCCGGTGCACTGTGCTGATCTGAAGCCAGAGCCAGGCGCTTCCTCCTGGTCTCCCATGCGGGTGCAGGATCCAAGCACTTGGGCCATCCTCCACTGCCTTCCCTGGCCACAGCAGAGAGCTGGACTGGAAGAGGAGCAACCAGAACAGAATCCAGTGCCCCAACGAGGACTAGAATCTGGGGTGCCGGCGCCGCAGGCAGAGGATTAGCCAAGTGAGCTGTGGCGCCGGCCTTTGGTAGTATATTTTTCAACTCTTAAGGGTTACAATAATCTAATAAGGATATAAATAAATGGACTTCACAACTTAAAAGTTTTTTTTTTTTTGATATATTCCTTTGGTTGATCCAATACTAGCAAAGGTAATCAAAGTGCACTGCTTAGCAAACTGGCCTGAAATTACCAAAGGTGCAAAAAATGTTTACTGTCAAGTAATCAGGGGTAGCAGCAGAATTTAATTTCCCATTTGCCATGGAATTAAAGCAAAAACTATCATATAAAATTGTCGCTCCCCCTCTTCGTGGAGGAACGACACAGGACCCTGCGCTGTTCTTTCGTCTGCTCGGCCCTCCCCGGGTTTGCTGCTGGTTCTTCCCGGGTTGGCTACTATCCCTTCCACCTCCGTGGAAGGGCAGTTCCCCCTGGCCACATTCCCCACTTCCGCAGGGGAGCGGCACACCGCCAGCCGGCTTTCTCGGGGGCTGCACAGGTGTTCCTTCAGCTAGATGTTCCCCTTAGATGTTCCCCGGTGCATGCCGTCTCTCTCCTCCTTTATAGTCCTCCTCTGCCAATCCCAACTCGGCTGCCCACACGCCGAGTACGCTGCTCTCCTCCAATCAGGAGCAAGTCCTACAGTTTATTGGTTGAACTGGAGGCAGCTGTGCAGAAGCTGTTTACTTCTCTCCCAGCACCATGTTGTGGGAGAGCAGATGCATAGAATAAGTCTTAATTCCAGTAACTCAGTCTAGTCCGGGTTGCTCCCCACATAAAATGTTACTTTTATTCTGCTTCTGTGATAGACCTTTGTCCATAACACTACCCAAACATCTTAACTACCAAGACTTTCTTTTCCAGTTCCTGTATTCTCTGAAAAACACTAATGCATTTAAGAACTTCAGATTTCTTTTCATATTATGTAGTGACTACTTAAGCATACATTAAGAGTTCAGTCTAGACCTAACATCACTTTCAAAGCTCTAAAAGACAAATGACTATACCATAAGCTTTCTTACTTCCATTCTGTCCCACTTCCCAGTCTCTTTCCAGGCCTACTCAGTGATTCACCTAAACTGCAATCATCCTGTCCCCATTCCTCCCCCTAAATTGTCAGATTTATGGAAAATTTAAAAATATCCTTGTGAAGACCTTTCTCTCTTTCTCTCTCACTGTCCACTCTGCCTGTCCACACACACAAAAAAAATCCTTGCATCAAAATAATAAAACAAAAATACAACACACTATGCAGACAGTATATACAAAATATCATTTCAAGTGTACAGATCAAATCGTTCTGAGGCAAATTTAAATTAGAAATGGATCTCTCTACATTTGTATTCATTTCATATGTGTATGTATGTATGTGTGTGTGTGTGTATATATATATATATACATATATATATATAAACTTGCATTTTGATGAACCAAAGGTTATCAACTCTTAGAAATAGGATTTTTGGGGGCCGGCACTGTGGCATAGCAGGTGAAGCCACTGCCTGCAGTGCCACCATCCCATATGGGCACCAGTTCATATCCTGGCTGCTCTACTTCTGACCTAGCTCTCTACTATGGCCTGGGAAAGCAGTAGAAGATGGCCCAAGTCCTTGAGCCCCTGCACCCTTGTGGGAGACTCTGAAGAAGCTCCTTGCTCTTGGCTTCAGATCGATCGGTAGAGCTCCAGCCATCACAGCCATTTGAGGAGTGAACCAGCAGATGGAAGACCTCTCTCTCTCTTTCTCCTTCTCTCCCTGCCTCTCCTTCTGTCTCTGTTTAACACTGACTTTCAAATAGATAGATCTTTTTTAAAAAAAGAAATAGGATTTATGAGCAAGAGACAGTCATTCTTTTTAGAAAACTATTAGGTACTTTTTATAATACTAACATTCCTTGAGATTTATAGGTCACATTAAGCAACTAGCTCTAGGCACAGGAGCTGTGGTGCAGCAGGTAAATCCACTGTCTTTAGGGCTGGCATCCCACATTGGCACCAGTTCATGACCCAGCTGCTCCACTTCTGATCCAGCTTTCTGCTGGTGCACCTGGGAAAGCAACAAAGGAAGGCCCAAGTGCTTAAGTCCCTATTCCCATGTGAGAAACCCGGAGGAAGCTCCTGGCTCCTGCCTGGCCCAGCTTTGGCTACCAGCCATTAGGGGTGTGAACCAAGGGAAGGTAGATCTCTCTCTCTCTCTCTCTCTCTTCTTCTTCTTCTTCTTCTTCTTCTTCTTCTTCTTCTTCTTCTTCTTCTTCTTCTTCTTCTTCTTCTTCTTCTTTTTGTAACTCTGCCTTTCAAATAAATTAATTCTTTCTTTAAAAAATGAAACTAGATCTAGTATTTGTAAACTTTATTTCAAATGACTATATACTTAAGCATACTACATTTTTGCTTGTCTATATCTCCAGTTGTTACTTTCTGAATATCAAGTTTTACTTAGGTGTTTCAGTTTGAAACACACCAAGCATATAATATTCAACAGGCAATTTTAACTGAATTTACTTCAGAGGTACCAACCACAGCCAGCCAAGACTGAGGCTACTTTTTAGAAAACATCTTAGGAAAATCAGCCAACTTTAAACAGGCAACCATTTCATTGCTCTGTCAAAGGGTCATTTTTAATAAGCTCATAATTACATGTGACCCATCTTTGCTTTTGTCAATGAAATTTAAGTAAATTACATTCCACCAATTCATAATAAAGGTCCAAAGAAAATAAATTTTTTTCAGATTGAGGAAAGTACTACACATACAAATTAAATATTCCTTTCTCCCACTGGTTCAAAAGGCTGCAGCTCTGCAAAGAGCAGGCTACTTCAGCTCAAGAGCCACTGACATTGGCCGTTCGCATGGTTCTAAGAGCTCTTCTTATGCCACACTCCCACCCTGGTGATAAAGGCTTCTCCACCTTGGTTCCAAACAGTGACATCAAATGACCACTCCTTCAAAGTCAGACACAACATAAAAAATAAAAACATTTTTCTCCCAGAGTGATTTAAAACTCTGAAGGAAACCCAAGGCCCTCGGGTAAAACTGCTCCATCTCCCTAACGGGGGACACCACACAATTCCATTGCAGTCCTGATTCTAGCTGTGGGAAGCTCTGTTTTCCTGTCAAAAAGGAGAAAATGGGCCACAACAAACTCAACTGGCGAGGGGAGGTGGGGCTGTGATTCTGCTGGAATTTGGAAAACCCAGAGTGGATCAAATGTCTGGCAACCCTTTGGATGAGTTTGGGACACTCTAGAAGGGCACCTTTCCCATTCTCTTCAGGAATAGATTTAAAATGCAGGGAATCTGGTTTTTCTTTCAGAAAAGACCCAAAAGAATATACTACCAGAATATCTTCAAGTTCTCTAAAACAAGGTTTTCATTAAACAATGTATTTAACCACCATTTACTGATGATGTACAAATCAGGAACTGATGAATAATTCACAGAAAAACAGATTTTTGTTAACAATTTCTATTTCCAATAGCCATCGCTTTTCTTTACTTAATTCTCCTAAGAGATGATTTTCTTCACATCACATCCCTGCTCTCCTTAGAACAAAGCTCTTTTGGCAATTTTACAGTCTACCATTTCAAACATAAACATTGAACACTGCCCAGGTAATTAATCTTACCAATTCCCAGCAAAGCTTCTATTCATTATTGCTCTGTCCCTTTGTTGACTTAACTCTGAACAAGTGGAATACTATTCACTCTCCTGCCGGCTTTACGTGGGATTCTCCCACTAGCAGATTCTGAGACAGGATTTAGTCTGTCAAATGGTTATTAAAGAACACACTTGAGATCCAAATCCAAGGAAGGAACAGGGAGGATCCAGAATTTGGCAAAGAGCAATGCTGAGCAGTGATACACTTCAATGAACAGTCTTGGCCAACAGCTTAAGGAGCTTTGCAGCTAAAATGACCCTTTACTCATGAGAGTCTCACAGGCATGGAAAGCCAAGACACTGTGGCAAAAACGACCTGAATGAAAGATCTCAGTGAACAAGATCCCAGCAGAAAGAACGGGCCATCAAAGGAGGCACCTTTCTCTGAAGGGAGGAAGGAACCTCCACTGTGATATGGCCTTGACTAAATAAGTTCAGAGTTGGTGAACTCAAGGAGCTTCCATAGCCTTGACAGCTCATGGCAAGAGCCTCGGGTGATTACTGAAATCGTAAATAAGAGTGTCAATTGTTAAATTAACAACAGGAGTCACTGTGCACCTGCTCCCCACGTAGGATCTCTGTCCTTAATGTGTTTTACTATGAGAGTTAACAGTAAAACTACTAGTCGAACTCTGTATCTTGTGCAGTTGTGTGGGTGCAGTTTGTTGAAATCTTTGCTTAGTATATACTAAGTTGATCTTCTGTATATAAAGATAATTGAAAATGAATCTTGATGAAGAGTGGGATGGGAGAGGGAGTGGGAGATGGGATGGCTGTGGGTGGGAGGGAGGTTACGGGGGAAAAAGCCACAACAATGCAAAAGTTGCACTTTGTAAATTTACATGTATTAAATAAAAAAAAATAAAATAAAATGACCCTTAAGAATTTTCCCCGGTTAACTAACATACTGAGGCCTTAAATCTTCCCAACACCAGTCACTAGATATGGGTCACCTTAGCAATGGAATAACCTGTGAAAGGTGGCTCTTTACAAAACAGACAGCAGAGTAGGTATTCTTTCAATGGAGATACGGGGAGTGTATCATTGCATCCACCACCTTGCTGCACAAAATGTCCCATCCTTCAACTCCTAGCATTAGTCAGTTCTATATCATATAATGTTTCTAAACACATACCTAACACTAATACTCAAGGAAACTTCAATTGTGTTACATAACATATCAAAACATTACTTCCAAAACTCTAAGGTGCTGGAGGATAATGATCATGAGGGAGAGGGGAGGGGAGGGGGAGAGGGAATGAATCATCTACCTACTGGTTCACTCCCCAAATGACCACAACAGACAAGGCAGGGTGGGATTGAAGCTAGGATCAGGCATTTCATTCAGGTCTCCCACATGGGTGCAGGGGCCCAAGCACCTGAGCCATCTTCTGCTGTTTTCCTGGGCTCATTAGCAGAGAGTTGGACAGGAAGTAGAACAGCCGGGACATAAATCAATGCCCATATGGGATGCAGGAGTTGGAGGCAGCAGCTTTACCTGCTATACCACAATACTAGCTCCTATTAGCTACATTTTAAAAAACAAAAATAAATGAATGGACTTAAATCTTAATGATTTATTTTATTTAATCAAAAAATCCTCATTTCAACATGCAATCAATAGAAAAATACTAATGACTTAGTCCACATTTTGTCTTCAAAACCGTGTATTTCATATTTCAATTGGGACTAGTCACATGATGAGTGTTCATTAATTACACAGAGCCAGTGGCTGCCATGTTGGATAACTCAGCTAGAAAACAGAGATGATGGTACTTCACTAAAGAGCATTTAGTGAGTTCTAGCTTTTGAGAATACAATGCAATTATTTATTTTTTTAAATCATATATTTTTTAAAAAATAAGTTCAAACTTTTAAAAATTTCTTTAAATACCCCCGAATGCAAGAAATGCATTTGCAATAGGAGTAACACTCTCAAAAGTGAAAAAGAAGTACACAATCTATAATGATGAACTGATTAATGTATTTAATACAAAACACAAAATGAATAATTTATTTGTTCAAAATATATTTTGAACTTCACCCATGGGTGCAGTATTCTCTTTTTAACACTGTTTTTATTCCTGAGGGCCAAGTGCTTCATAAGGCAAAATGATGGTTTGTGATACAGCATACACAGGTAAGGGCTAGCCTTTTTCAAGATGTGAAACATGAGAGAAAAAACACCTTATAACATCACAGACCTATAAATGAAATATGACAGCAAGCGATCATTCTTGTTGTGTTTTAAGAAAGCACATTACTGGGGTTCATAAATAGAAAATTAGTTTAGGAACTCTGAGGTAAGTTTCCTATTTTATTCTTCACTGCTTGACTCACGCTGGATATCCATGCCGTTAGGATGTCCACATCTGAAAGGGAATGCAGAGAAACAAAAAGGAAGGAAGCCCACACAGATGATGAAAGGACTGGAAGAAGAAGAAAGATCAAAAAGGATAGAAGTATTTGGGCCATGAAGAAAAAGCTAAGGGAATGCTTTTTAATGTTCTAGAAATATTTGGGCTATTATATTGAGCATGGTAACCAGCTGTTCTTCATCTCTATTTAGGACAAATCAGAAGAAAATGGCTTAAATTAAAGCAATGACAGTTGTAACTTACTAAGGGAAACTGTGGAATCTTTTCCAGAATTATCAAAAACTAGAAAGACATGTAACATACCTAGGATGGTTAAGATATAGGTGTGAGAAATAGAATCTAATTTATAAAACCCACTTAAACTCTAATTTTATATACTCTTTATCAAGACAGGCATATTAAAATGCATAAAGAGAACTATTAGATACTATTGATCACAGTCAGTTACTCTGAATTACAGGGGACAATGGGAAGAAAATTGTTTTGGATCAAACCATAATGTGAGATGTCAGCTAAGACTTAATTTCAGAGTATGTAAACTATAGGAAGCATCCATCTGTGGAAGGGGGTTATAAACAGTATGCATTTTGTGATCATGAAAATGAAATTTTTACAAAGGATCTGGCACAATTTTTAGGCATATTAGCTGCTCAATAAATGTTAGTTCCCTTAATTCCCTGACAGATACAAAATATGAGATTTTGAATTTTCCAAAGGAAATGGGAGTACAATGCCATGAAACTCCCCTGAATTTCTGCTCATAAGCATAAGCTGAAAAGTGGAAAAGTACAAGTACACCAACTATCAAAAATGTTCCTTCTCCAGGTTATAGTTTCTCATCCTAATTTTTTTTTCTACTGTGCCCCTTACTTTTCCCCTGAGGTTAACCAATTTGGGGCTTATTTTGATTACCACCATGTTATTGTATCATTGGACAATCTGTGGCAATCTAAAATGGTTCCATGTTTCCATGGCTTACTCTTTAGGTCATGGTGATCTGACTGGATAATTTTCCAAAGTGTTTTCAGCATTCAGCAAACAAAATTTGGGGACAAATTCCTCCAGGAGCAACTAACTGCAACAACTTCTAGGTGCAAGTGGTTGCAGAATCTCTCTGCTGACAACTAAATGCATGGATTGACAGTGTTAGCTGCTTCTCCAGTATTTAGCCAGCCATCTATTTGTGGCCCAGTAACTAGGCTTCCCTCGGCACACTGGCCACTTCATACGCATGCCAGTAAAGTTATTCTAGCATGTAGATAACCTCATTATTTTCACAAGATCGGGAGAAAACTTTCTTTCAAGCTACTGGGGTAATCCTTTTAAAAACATTCCTGACAGTGTACACCCTACCCATAAAATGTATTATCAAATTGAATATGTTTTATTCCCTTCAAAATAAGAAAAATGGAACCAATCTATGGGGAATTTTAAGGACAGAAAAATATAAAAAAAAAACAATCTAATTAGCTATAAAAATATTTGTTTAGTTTTAAAAATTAAATTATTCCATTATCTATGAAACAAATTATATCCTCTCAAAATCATCTCATTTATCTGACTATTCACATTATAATCTAGTTTTATCTTCAGAGAAATTTTACATGTAATCAAAAACAAAGGTTTTTTTTTTCTCAATTCCAGAGAAATGAAGATCAATGATGTTGGGGTTTTCTGGCAATTTAATAATACTATATCTTATTATATATCTATACCATATATATAACACTATATCTTATTATCTTAAAAACATTTATATTCTCTGAAATGTATTAGGTTCAGAATTGAAAATTGTATTTCAAATACTTTTTATATGCTTTTGCATTCAATTACAACACAGGACAGGTAGAAAAATTGGTAGAGAAGGGGAGATTGCCTTTAAATTTGGGTATATGTACCTAGAAGGGAAGAGGGCAGGATGCTGTTAAGTGTTTTAGGAGCTGATGATCTGAACAGGAGAATAAAAATGCTCCAGAAAATAACAAGCATTAGCTAGCTAGTGCTTACTTTCCATCTGTGACCAAAAGTAACCCCAGATTTCTGAATGGCACTTATTTTCAGTTTAATGTCATGTTGGGAAGAAGAGAGACAAATCTTCACTTTTATCTTTAATTTTCTTTATTTCCACAGTTAGATTTTGAAATGAGAAGCAAAATATCAAAATACATTAGTGTATTAGGATGGGAAGTATTTAAAACTTCTTGAAAGACCAGATCCCAAAACTACAGATGTTTTGAGATTCTTATATTCCTGGATATTTTAAAACTAGGATACTTTGACAAGACTTATATATTTATGTTTAAATTCCTACCTTTTAAAAAAAAATCAAAAGATCTCAATGACATATACTTTTGTAGAACATAGCAGATTTAGTTCTATTTACTTATTTAGTAGATGTGAGCTAGAAACTGATCAGTAATTAATTCATAAGAGGACAATTATGGATATTCAAGCCCCTAGGACTATTTCAGGCCATATTTGCTCGCTGAAGAAGACAATCAACACCTTCCTCCTTTGGCACCTACCTGAAATTACTGTTGAATACACACAGAAACAGACACACTCATCATCAGCCACAAGTGTTAACCAATGATTCCTTTTCCTCATTTATTCAAGGAAGCATGAAAATAAAAATATTACAAACAAGGGATACATATTTAAATTGATCCAGCAAAACTGATTTAGCAGAATGTGTCCGGGTTAAAACTTAAACAAGTCTAAGTGTGTGGCTGTCTTTCTATCCAATCAACTATTTCTGTTGACATATTGCTGCTGTCTCAGCTACTGCTGCCTCCACAACTTCAGCAGCTAGGCAAGTGTAATTTTCACAAAAAATACAAAATCAAAGAATGCTGACTTAAGGTGTACTAAGTTCATATTGAAGAATGAAAAACTGCCTTAACAAGCACTGAGGGTATCAATCAAGTAAGAGATGAAATGCTTCTCTAATGCGAAAGTTCTTTGCACTAATTCTGGAATGTGTTCTGCATAAAAAATACTTTTAGCTCACACTTGTTGAAGTCTAAATCCTACAGAATTGCCAGAAAGTTTTGTTAAGCTGGTTTTAACTTTGAATACCTATTTGGAATTGTGTATTTGAGTGAATTTATTTAAAAATTTATAATATTTTATTAAATATACAAAACAAATGTCTATGTATACTAGTGAATAGATATTTTATACTAGATAAAATGTTTCATCTATTATGTTTTTATATTATCTGTTTTCTCATATATATTTATAGTTGGACATATATGTATATAATGCTCATATATACATATTTTAGAATTTTTCAACTTCTGCTTTACAATACACTTAAAAAATACTAACACAGGCTGGTACTGCGGTGCAGGGGTTAACGACCTGGCCTGAAGTGCCTGCATCCCATATGGGCGCCGGTTCGAGCCCTGACTGTTCCACATCCGATCCAGCTCTCTGCTATGGCCTGGGAAAGCAGTAAGAAGATGGCCCAAGTCCTTGGGCCACTGCACCCAGGTGGGAGACCCAGAAGAAGCTCCTAGCTCCTGGATTTGGATCGGCACAGCTCCGGCCATTGAGGCCAGCTGGTGAATAAACCATCGGATGGAAGACCTCTCTCTCTCTGCTTCTCCTCTCTCTGTGTAACTCTGACTTTCAAATAAATAAGTAAATCTTAAAAAAAAAAAAAAAAGCGTAAATAAAGCACACAACCTATTTTAAAAAAATACTAACACAGTCATAGACAGTACCACTAAATTTCGCTTTGTTGTGTTTTTTAAAGATTTATTTGGGACTGGCGCAGTGGCTTAAGTAGGCTAAGCCTCCACCTGCGGTGCCAGCATCCAATATGGGCACTGGCTCGAGTTCTGGCTGCTCCTTTTCCAATCCAACTCTCTGCTTATGGTCTGAGAAAGCAGTGCAAGAGGGCCCAAGTGCTTGAGCCCCTGTACCCACAGGGCAACCCAGAAGAAGCTCCTGGCTCCTGGCTTCAGATCAGCCCAGCTCTGGCTGTTATGGCCATTTGGGGAGTGAACCAGCTGTCTCTCCCACTGTCTGTCTGTAACTCTATCAAATAACATGTAAAAAAAAAAAAAAAAGACTTATTTATTTATTTGAAAGAGTTAGAGAGAGAGAGAGAGGGAAAGATGGAAAGAGAGCTCTTCTATCCACTGATTGACTTCCCAGATCAATGGCTAGCTCTAGGCCAGGCCAAAGACAGGAGTTTCTTCCAGGTTTCTCATGTAGGTGGCAGGGGCCCAAACACTTGAGCCATCTTCCATTGCTTTTCCCAGGCCATTAGCAAGAAGCTGTATTGGAAGCAGTGTAGCAAAGGCTCGAACCTGCACCCAAATGGGATGCCAGTGTTGCAGGCAATGGCTTTACCTGCTATACCACAATGCTGGCTCTAAATCCCCTTTTTTTATACAAAGTGTTTCAAAGGAAACTATAACAATCTTAAACAAACAAACAAAAAAAACCTCTTTAACATTGAGGACTAAATTCAAAATCTATACTAGAAACTAAAATATCTACTTCCTAGGTCTGAACATATTTCTACTTGGGATGTGTGCCTGTTTAAACTAAAAGAGAAATTTAAATGAGTTGATAAAGGTGTGCCTATACAATTTCAACACTCAATTTAAATAATACAGTTCTGATGATTGACAATGAAATGGGCAGTCCCCAAAGATTCACATCAGCATGATACTAACCTTTATGTTGACTTATGAAAACAAGCGGTATAGGAATTCACTTAGAATGCCTCTCTCAGGCAAGTGGACCCTTTAGTCAATTGACTGGAAGCCTGTCACAGGGCCTTCTGACTCCCCAGTGACATTTCCTCAGCCTATGCTTCATTCTAAGCACACTCAGAGGATCTGAGTGATTTCTAATTTGTTTTCAATTTATAATTTAAAAAAAATATAATATTAGCATCTCCACTAAATATTCTTTTTCCCTCATTTTCCAGTTAAGGAGAAGTATTCATTGCCTTCTAGACAGAGCAGATACTCACTAGGTGATGGATTTGAATAGTTTCAGGAAGGCCCTGTTCAAAACAGGTACCCTTTCCCACTGCCCATGGTAATGAAGGAAGCCTTAACTTCCACTTTTAGAGATTTGTTACTTTAGTGTAAGTCAATTTATTAAAAATCATTCAGAGATGAAATTCATTATATATCCTCATTCACTTACATTTTATTAAAGAGTAGATTTATCTGCTCCTCTCTTGGCAGTAAATTTGAAAATATTTATTTATTTAAGTGGTAGAGAGAAATAGAAAGACAGAAAAACACAGAAAAAGATTCCCCATCCCCTCTTTCACTCCCCCAAATGCCACCAGAGCCAAAGCTAGGCCACTGCAGAACCTGTGAGCCAGGAATTCAACCCAGGTCTCCCACAGGGATGGGAGGGATTCAACTGCTTTAGCCCTGCCTCCTATAATCTGCATTGCAGGAAGCTGGAGTCAGGATTTGGATCACAAGCATCTTAACTGGGAGGCTAAACTCCCACTCCATGACACTAGATTTTTGTAGATGATAAAGTCACCAATTCCTTAGATAGAAGATAGTCACTAATTCCTCAGAGATAAAGGCAAGTTTCAGGGAAGGCTTCAGGAACCAACCATTAACTGTGATCTCCTTAAAAACATATCTAAGTATGACCCAGCTAAAATATCTACCAGGAAGATTATGGTGATTTGTTGTTCGTTTAAAGCTCTTGTTATCTTTAATTTTTTAAAAGGGACTTTATTTATTTGAAAGGCAGGAATGACAGAGATGGAGGGAGGGAGCAAGGGACAGGGTGGGGGAATTGGGAGAAAGAGCGAGAGAGAAAGAGAAATATACCAGGTTGAAGCCAGAAGCCAGGAACTTCACTGGCTCCACTTCTGATCCAGTTCCCTGATAATGGACTGGGAAAAGCAGAGGAAGATGGTCCAAGTGTTTGGACCCCTGCCACCCATGTGGAAGACCCAGATGAAGCTCTTATATCTGCCTGGCTCAGCCCAGGCTATTGCATCCCTCTGGGGAATGAACCAGTGGATGAAAGATCCATCTCTCTCTCCATCACTCCCTCTCTCTCTGTGGCTCTTTCAAATAAACACATTAATCTTTATAAGAAATGAAAAAAACCAATAAATTTCTGATAAACAAGACTGATATTTTGAATCTGGTATTAGGAACTAAAAATAAAAAGTATCCCCAGATATTAAAAGAAGTAATATCATTTTAACCACAAATGAGTTATTATCTGTCAAGATATATTGAACTTCCAATGAAGGACACATTTAAATACAAAAGCAAAAAGTAATAAATTGGGCAAAATATCATAATATCACTATAAAAAATTCTACTACCTTTTCAAGAAGAAACAAGCAATTTCCACAATTATATTGAATTCAAAATAACTGGTATGAGATGAGTGTTGTGGAACAGTCATTAATCTCTACTTGGGTAATCCATGTGTCATTCTGGAATGTCTGCATTCAAATACCATCTCTGTTTCAGATCTAGCTTCCTGCTGATGTCTTAACTACGTGGGAGACCTGGATAGAGTTCCAGGCTCCAACTTCAGTTGTTATGGCATTATGGGGAGTGAACCAACAGATGGATGATCAATCTCTCTCTCTCACTTGCTCTCGCTCTCTTTTCTGTTACTTTCAAACAAACAAAAAAAAAAAATTAAAAGAAACAAAAACAAAATACTTTGCCTTTCTCAATGTGAAATTCTGTGGCAGAAAAGTAACATTTATCTATTTTTTCCAATCAAGTATGATGCTCAAATACATTACGGGTCTACATTCAATAAAATAATCTATTTAGTACAAATAAATAGTTCTGTTCTTGGCCTTCTTGTGTTATACATACAAGGATAAAGAGGCACTAAGAAATACACATTAAAGTTATATATCCAAACTTGGCTTAGCTAAGTACAAAAGTGATATTTGCTTATCCACTTTAACACTATTTCTATAAATATCACTGAGCAGTCAAGAAGGAATAAATCCAAGCTATGTGACTAAGGAGCTTACTAGAGATAATCATCTACAATAGATTGTGACTACAACAGAGGTGGATTTTAAATTTAATTATTGGTAGTAAGAAGGTGGTAATGTGACTATTAATCAAAATTCTATATTAAAGTGAGATATTTAGAAGGGTAAAACTCAAGTAATAGTAATAAAGATGCTCATAAAAACATCCACATTATTCTTCTAATGCCACTGTATAACTAAGGAATATTCTTACTCATTGTTTCCTAGTTACACCCTAAAAAGTGGAGAGAAGATATAATTTTAAAACACTTCACCCAAGAAGCTGAGGACTGCTAAATTCTACAATTAATGTGTCATGCTACTATTTGTAACCTTTCTGGGCCTTCTTTTCCTAAGTTGGAAATGAGAGTGCTGCAGTAAATGAATATCAGGAATCATAAGGAGACCCACTTGGAAGCACAGAGTTGCTGTAAAGATTTTTGAAGTTGAAGACATTTGAGATTCAATACATAGAGTAAAAAGCCCTCTTGTTGCTTCTGTTATATAAAAGCAAAGACTTCTGAGAAATAAGGATTGCCATAAATTCCCCCTTAAGGGTGACTTCTACTCCCAGGAGAGGGACCCAGAGTAAATTCCCTCCCTGGGAGAGTTTTCTTGCCCTAAAGAAGACATCAAGACTGTTCATATCTGCATAGTCAAACATTACAGCAAATTTTCTTAACTCCTGTTCATTCTCCTAAAAACTCTTTTTTGTCTTTCCTGAAGAAACATATTTGTTCTTCACACAGGAAACTTTTTATCCACCTCCTACTGCTAGATATCTAAGTCCCAAATTCTAACTACTTCTTTGATTTATTCTTCTG
Organism: Oryctolagus cuniculus; assembly: GCF_964237555.1. NCBI lineage: Eukaryota > Metazoa > Chordata > Mammalia > Lagomorpha > Leporidae > Oryctolagus > Oryctolagus cuniculus. The sequence goes on along the minus strand of NC_091439.1, from coordinate 51,208,171 downwards.
GGAGCACTCCAATTTGTATGCACATTGCATACACAAATAAACTCTTTGCTCATCTTAATTCACCTCTTGTCAGTTCAATTCACAGCCCCACAGGTTCAGACCTCAACTTTCAAATGTTTTACACCTCCAAAAGTTTCAAATTCAAAATCAAAACAACTGAAATGGGAAAACAGCCCACTAGCCAGTTGTCTTCAGAATGCCAAACAACAATTTGGAAATTAAGTTGATTAAAGTAACCCTTAATATGACATCTCATATGGAACAGCATAGTAGATCTGAAAGTTAGTTTAATATAAAATCTCATCTAGGCCATAAACTATTGCTGGGTCTCATAAAAGATTCTCTTCCCTGCCTAGATTCAGAAGACAAAGAGAAGTAAAATAATAGAGCTATAGATAGAGGTCAAAATAACACTTATAAACACAAGATTAAAAGACATGTCTTCTTATATGTTAGAATGTACTTTCTATTACTGAATCCTGGAATTACACAGACTTGTTTTTTTTTTTTTTTTTTTAAGATTTATTTATTTGAAAGGCAGTGTTACAGGGGAGCGGGGAGGGAGGGAGAGAAGGAGAGAGAGAGAAAGAGAGACAGAGACAGAGAGAGAGAAAGAGGAAGAAATAGAGATCTTCCATCTGCTGGTTCACTCCACAAATGGCCACAACAGCTGGCAATACACCAGGCTGAACCCAGGAGTCAGGAGCTTCTTCTGGGTCTCCCATGTAGGTGCAGGGGCCCAAGTACTTCAGCCATCTTTCACTGCCTTCCCAGGCACATTAGAAGGAAGCTGGATCAGAAGTAGAGCAGCAGGGACTTGAACCAGCCCCCATTTGGGATGCCAGCACTCCATACCTGCTACATCACAGCACCATAACTTATTGAGTTAGCATGGGCATCAAAGATGGTGCTATTAATAATTATGCCGTGTAGAGACATAAAGTGGATACATCCTGGGCAAATCAGGGTATCTGTTTACCATAGGAGCTCCAGGCAAAACTGTGAAGACCTGTCCTTAAATTCTTGTACCTTGGAAGGTAAGGTAGTCCTAAACCCATTGATGAAGGGAGGGGTAGATGAGGGATGCTATTACAGCATTAATTAAAATTCCTTCACATTCACTAGTCCAAGTGATCAATTTCAGTTCACAATTGATCACACTGATAGGTCTAAGAGTCAAAGGGATCACACAAACAAGACTAGTGTCTGCTAATACTAACTGACAGAATCAAAAAGGGAGAGAACGATCCAACATGGGAAGTGAGATACACAGCAGACTCATAGAACGGCAGATGTCCTAAATAGCACCCTGGCCTCAGAATCAGCCCTTAAGGCAGTTGGATCTGGCTGAAGAGCCCACAAGAGTATTTTAGGCATGGAAAGCCAAGACACCCTGGAAAAAAAAAAAAAGACCTAAATGAAAGATCTCTGCGAGTGAGATCCCAGTGGAAAGAACGGGCCATCAAAGAAGGAGGTACCTTTCTCTGAAGGGAGGAGTGAACTTCCACTTTGACTATGACCCTGCCTGAATAAGACTGAAATCAGCAAACTCAACAGGCTTCCATAGCCTTGGCAACTCATGACTAGTGCCTAGGGAGATTACTGACGCCATAAACAAGAGTGTCAAACTGTTAAGTCGACAACACGAGTCACTGTGTACTTACTCCTTCTGTGGGATCTGTCCTTAATGTGTTGTCCAATGTGAAGTAATGCTATAACTAGTACTGAAACAGTATTTTACACTTTGTTTCTGTGTGGGTGCAAACTGATGAAATCTTTACTTAATATATACTAAATCGATCATCTGTATATAAAGACAATTGAAAATGAATCTTGATGTGAATGGAATGGGAGAGGGAGAGGGAGATGGGAGGGGTGCAAGTGGGAGGGAAGTTATGGGGGGGAAAGCCATTGTAATCCATAAACTGTACTCTGGAAATTTATATTTACTAAATAAAAGTTTAAAAAAATTCCTTCACATTGAAGGAAATATTAAAAAGGGGAAGAAATTTTTCTCTAACAACTGTATTTTATTATTTCTGAGCTGGTTACCTTATTTAGTAAATGGGTATAATATTATAACTCTTATAAAAAAGTTACTATGAGGATTAAAGAGAAAAACTTTGAGTTCCACAGAAATTTCAAATGTTTAATTACTTTATTAAATTATTAAGACTATAGTCTCTAAATACAAGCTCACTATTATTTCATGTACACATTTACCCAAAAGAATTGTCACTATTATTCCTATAATATAAACAACAAATGAAGTTTCATATAATCCTCCTTATCTGAACTAGGTCAACTAGCCAATGTTGCAAATTTTAAGTTATTAATTTTCAAACTATGCAAACAAAGTATTGTGTGTGTTCATGCACATGTTGTAGATAGATAGAAAGACAAATAGATGGCCATCTGTGTTCACAGATTCCTCATCCTCAGAGTAAACCAACAACAGAACAAAATAGTCAAGAAAATACTGTGTCTGTACTGAACATGTACTGAAAAATATAAGACTTTTTTTATTACTCCTTAAGCAATACAATGTAACAACTACTTACACAACATTTACTCTATTATGTATTATAAATAATCAAAAGATAATTTAAAGTATAGGAGAGGATTGTGAAGGTTACATGCATAAACTACACTACTCTATATAAGGGACTTGGGCATCTGTGGATTTAAGTATTCTCAGGGGGCAATGGAACCAATTTCCCACGGATACTGAGAGATAATTTTATAGAAAGTAGGAAAAATTACATCAGTTGAAATTATACATGAGGAAGAATGGAAAGAAACACTGAAGGATACTAAATTGACAGTGTTGCAATCAAGATTAAAGTTTTTTAAATGCTTTTGCTTCTGTATTTAAAGTTTTCCTTTGTGAAAGAAAAGAAATGAATTTTGTTAATTGTCTTTTCCAATAAGATTTTTGTTATTTAACTGAAATATTATGTTAAAAAAATTAGGTTGGCATTCCTGAGATTAAACTACTCAATTCATTATTTTGTTTGTATTTTACATTTTGTGTCATTATTATGTGAATAATTTATTTTTGAAAGACTTCCTTTATAAAATGAAATATAAAGTTTCTAATTTCATGTTTTGAATTACATTATTTGATACAAACTATAGGCTTCAACAGCATAATCAATATACACCAGTTTATGGGTTACCAGTTATGAACGACTGACATACAATTGAGACACCATTTGGGATACCTCCATTCTGTGCCAGAGCCCTTGGGTTTGAATCCAAGCTGTACTTCTGATTCTGTCTTCCTTCTAATGTGCACCCTGAGAATCAGCAGGTGAAGTCTGTGCCACCCATGCAGGAGACTTGGATTGAATTCTTGGCTCCTGGCTTCAAACTGCTCCAGCCCTGGCTATTGTGGCATTTGGGAAGTGAACCAGCAGAGGAAAGATCTCTCTCTGACTTTCCCTCTTTCTATCTCTGGGTTTCTACCTTTCAAATAAGCATAAATATTTAAAAATACCAGTTTGTGATTTAAGTTTTAATACTACTTTTTTTATTACTGGTATATTCAATTTTACTAATTATGCCTTTTCACTCTGAATATTATGTTTGGAATTAAGACTTACACTTAATACATAAATAAATACAATATTCTCTTATAACAGATAATCTTTCCCTCTGTCATTATGTTCCCTTTTTCATTTCCATTTTAAATTGTTGTCATTCTTTTGGTAACATGTAAGAAATATTCATGCCTTCACAAAGATCTGACATTCAATTACTGTTGGCCAGGTACTGTTCTAGACTCCAGGCATAAACCATGAATAAAGTAGGAAAAATCCTTCCTGATCACTTAGCTTTTTATTCTAGGGCATTGTTAGTGTATGTGTTTGAAATAATTAGCTTTTGATTTTATCTAAAACTATCTTGGAATTTACCTGCTTTTGTAGTTTGGTTTTTGTAAGTTCTTTCTTCTAAGGTTACTTGTTTAATTTCTATGATTATAAAGCCTTAAGGTAATGTTACATATATTTTTTCTTTTGTTATTAGGCTCTCCAGCACATGGATTTTCAACACTATGATTGTTTTCTGTAGAAAGTTTGATCAGTATAAATATTCTTCCATTATCCCTTTTTGTTTAAAGACATTTTTCTTTAATCAGTAGTGTCATATTATTTACTTTTTCAGACCTTGTGATACAAATTCTTGTATTTTTATTCTATTTTTATTCTATTATGCATTTACCTATTAAGATTAGGGCTTTTAAATTCAAAAATGGTAGTTCTGAGAAAATTTAAAATGCATTAACACCCTCTTTAATGTAATAAACTTAAGATGTGGGATTAGGAATAACTACATCATATGAAAATAAACTACATCAAATGAAAATAAAAATTTGGAGAGAGGGTTTCAGATTGAGCAGCATCAAAAGCTTGTGTAAATTCTACCTATATATACATGTTTTTAGAAATCAATTGTTAGAAATACAAATTCTCCAAATTCTTGAAGGATACACAGTTTACTACTACTGGATAAGTAGTGACTATCTTTGCAAAGTAGAAACAGCAACTGATGAATAGTTTTTTAAAGTTTCCTTTTGTAGCTCTAGCCTACTGAATCTTCTACATGAAGGAAATCACTCTTAATATTATAAAATATATATTTTATAATGTGAATGAAAACTCTTTGCCCTATATGAAATTTAGTTTATCTAAGAAGGAGTCATTCTGCCTTTGTAAACCACTAATAAGAAGTAAAGCTCTCTTACCCTAAATAGTTCACAAGTAGTTTCTAGAAGCTGCTTATAGGTTTAATCTGCTTACAACAAATCACTTTAATTTACTATCAACAAATATTTCTGGAGTTCCCATAAAGTACTGGAGACAGTTTTTGGCTTTTACATTGCTGATAATTTAATTCTTTTTAAATGATCCTACCCACTCTTAAATAACGAAGAATGGTTGTTTTATTCTTGATAAGTTTTATACACATTGATGTTTCCCTATCTCTAAAGAAGACCTTTTAAATGGTGATATTATAATGTAACTAAAAATTTAAATATTTGGAAAAACATTAATTCTTTTCTTTCACTACAGATTCCCATGGGTTTTGCCTTCAAAATATACCAAAATTCAACAATTTCTTTCTACTGAATGTCTGCTATACCAAACCACCATTATTTTCCGTCTGGATTATATTAATATCTTCCTACCTATATTTGTTGGTACTCTGCCCTTGTATAACTTGTTTTCCACATACTAGCCAGCAGGAACACTAATCAATGTTAACTAATAAAAAATTTCAAGGAATCTACAAATAAAAAATAAAAAAAAAGCAAGGTCACAGGATATCACATAACAAACACACAAAAATCACTTCTATTTCCTGTGCTAGCAATGTTCATGTGGAAATCATCATTTTAAAAACTACAGTTATCCACTCTATCCATGGTTTTTGTTTGTTTGTTTGTTTTTGTTTTTGTTTTTGTTTTGACAGGCAGAGTGGACAGTGAGAGAGAGAGACAGAGAGAAAGGTCTTCCTTTGCCATTGGTTCACCCTCCAATGGCTGCTGCGGCCGGCGCACTGCGGCCGGCGCACCGCGCTGATCCGATGGAAGGCAGGAGCCAGGTACTTATCCTGGTCTCCCATGGGGTGCAGGGCCCAAGTACTTGGGCCATCCTCCACTGCACTCCCTGGCCACAGCAGAGAGCTGGCCTGGAGGAGGTGCAACCGGGACAGAATCCGGTGCCCCGACTGGGAATAGAATCCGGAGTGCCGGTACCGCAAGGCGGAGGATTAGCCTGAGCCGCGGCACTGGCTTCCTATCCATGGTTTTGCTTTGAGTGGTTTCACTTACTTAATAGTTATCCATAGTCTAAAGATACTAAATGGAAAATTTCAGAAATAAATAATTCATTAATTTTAAACTATATGCTGTTCTGAGTAGCATGAGTAAACTTCATGTTGTCCTGCTCCATCTTGCCTGGGACATGAATCATCTTTCCCTTTGTCCAGTGTAACCACACTTTTTGTGCAATCTTACTCATTAGTCATTGAACAGCTATTAAGGTTATCAAATCAACTGTTTAATAGCATAGTGTTATAGGGTTTGGTACCACTTGTATCTGAGGTTTCAGGGATTCACGTGGGTTCTGGAACATATTCCCTGTAGATAAAGGGGGACAAATGTCCAATTGATAATTCCTCAAAAAGAATAGACTATCTAGTTTAAATATACAAAATATGGACAGAATCTGTGTGCAGAAGTTATAAAACATTGATGAGAGAAATTACAGATCTAAAAATATAAGAGGAGATAATATCCATGGATGGGAAAACTCAATATAGAGTGAAGATGTCAATTCTTTCCAAGTTGATTGATATGTCTAATGAAATTTCTATAAAAAGTCTCAATAAGAACGTTTTAGGTATAGACAATATATTCTAAAATTTATATGGAAATGGAAATGAACTAGAATAAAGAAATTTTGAAAAGAATCACTCTACATGATATTAATACTTAATGGATAATTGGAATAATCAGACCGTGTGATATCAGAAAGAGCTAGACACACAGATCAATAGAGCAGCATACAGAAGTCAAAACTAGATCTACCCAATTGATTTTTCACAATACTCAAGTGATTTTCACAAAAGTGTAAAAGCAGCTCAGTGAAGGGATAGCCTTTTCAACAAATAGTGCTTGAGTTATTGGATGTACATAACCCCCACCCACCAAAAAAAGAAACACAATCTAAGTTTCACTCCTTATACAAAAAACTAAAGGCAAACATTTAAAAAACAAGAAGAAAGGAAAAAGTTTCAGGATCTGAGGCTAGACAAAGAGATTTCAACTTGACATCAATGGCATGATGGATAAACGTATAAACAACTTCTTCAGAATTTAAAAGTATTGCTTGGTGAAAGATCTTAGATAATAAAAAGACAAGAGAAAATGTTTACAAGTTATATATCCACCAAACACTAATAATTACAATATACAAAGAATTCCTTAAAATTCAGGAGTAAAAACCAAACAATTCAGTTAGAAACTAGGCAAGACATGACCAGACATTTCACCAAGAGGAAATATAGATGGTAAATAAGCACTGGAGGTGTCTGAAATCATTAGCCACCAGGGAAGTGCAAACGAAACCACACACTTGCTAGAATGGCTAAAATTAAAAATAGGAACCAATGCTGACCAAATGCAGAGAAACTAGATCATTCATATGTGGCTGCTGAGAATGTGCACAAAATAGTTTAACTGCTCTGAAAAATAATCTGGAATTTCTACAATTACCATAAATCCATAAATTGCATTCCTGGGCATTTATCCCAGAGAAATGAAACTTTTCACCCATATAAAAACCTATACATACATACTCCTAGCAGTTATATTGTTAGTAGTTATAAACTAGAAGAAACAAGAATGTCCTTCAATAGGTGAAGGGCTAACAGACCACAGGTCATCCATATCAAAGACTCCTTTTTAGCAATAAGTAGAACAAACCTCTTACACTTGCAAAACTGTGGGTTAATTTTAAGAGAATTTTCCTAAGGAAGACAATTCCAATGGTAAAGTAACACACTGTATAATTTTATATAACATACTTTAAATGTCAAATCCTAAGAATGAGGGGAGCCGGCACTGTGGTACAGTGGGGTAAGCCATGGCCTGCAACGCAGGCATCCCATATGAAAGCACCAACTGGGGTATCAGCTGCTGGGCTTCCAATCCAGTTCCTAGTTACTGTACCAGAAAAAAACAGTAAATGACAACTCAAGTGCTTGGGCCCCTGTGATGCATGTGAAAGACCAGATAGAGGGGCCAGCGCCATGGCACAGTATGTTAATCTTGTCCCTGCGGCACCGGCATCCCATATGGGCACCGGTTCTAGCCCCAGCTGCTCCTCTTCCAATCCAGCTCTCTACTGTGGCCTGGGAAAGCAGTAGAAGATGGCCCAAGTGCTTGAGTCCCTGCACCCTCATAAGAGACCTGGAGGAGGCACCAGGCTCCTGGCTTCGGAGCTGCAAAGGATCTGCAAAGCTCTGGCCGTTGCGGCCATTTGGGGAGTGAACCAATGGATCGAAGACCTTTCTGTCTCCCCCTCACTGTCTGTAGCTGTACCTCTCAAATAAATAAATAAAATCTTTAAAAAAAAAAAAAAAGACCAGATGGAGTTCTGAGCTTCTGACTTCAGCATGGACCAGCCCAGCCACTGTGGTCATTGGGTAGAGAACCAGCAGATGGAGGATCCCTCTCTTTCAGTCCGTCTGTCTTTCTCTCTGTCTCTGTTACTCTACTTTTCAAATAAATCTTAAAAAAAGAAACTGAAGGGTCGGCGCTGTGGCATAGTGGGCAAAGCCACTGCCTGCAGTGCCAGCATCCCATAAAGGCGCCAGTTCGAGTCCTGGCTGCTCCACTTCCAATCCAGCTCTCTACTTTGGCCTGGGAAAGCATCAAAAGATGGCCCAAGTCCTCGGGCCCCTGTTCTCACTTGGGAGAAGCTCCTGTACCCAGAAGAAGCTCCTGGCTCCTGGCTTCAGATAAGCACAGCTCAGGCCATTTCAGCCATTTGTGGAGTGAACCAGTGGATGGAAGACCTCTTGTCTGTCTGTCTGTCTGTCTCTCTCTGCCTCTCCTTCTCTCTCTGTATAACTCTGACTTTCAAATAAATAAATAAATCTTTAAAAAAAAAAAAAAGAAACTGAAAAGAAGATTGATGGCTTCTTGGGGTTAGGTATGGGAGGTGGAAGTTTACCACAGGAGAATGAGGCTACTTATAAAAGGACAATGGGATAGGTTCCTGCTAGGATGAAACTGTTCAGTATGTTGTCTGTGGTGGTAGATACAAGTACATAAGCATATAATACAATTCCATAGGACTAAACACATACACATACACTAGTAAATATAAAACATGTGAAATTAAAATGGGTAGATTGTATCAATGTTCATTTCTTGATAAATTATATTAATCTAAAGTTTTGCTAGATGCTATCATTGGTAAAAATTGAACAAAGATGGAGACCAGGAGAAGCACCTGGCTCCTGCCTTCGGATCAGCATGGTGCGCCGGCCGCAGCGCGCCGGCCATGGCGGCCATTGGAGGGTGAACCAACAGCAAAAGGAAGACCTTCCTCTCTGTCTCTCTCTCTCTCACTATCCACTCTGCCTGTCAAAAAAAAAAAAAAAAAAAAAAAAAAAAAAAAAAATTGAACAAAGAGTACATGTAATCTCTCTATATTTCTTACTGCCATATATAAACCTATAATTATCTCAAAATAAAGTTTAATTTTTAAGAAATGTGAGTTTTCAGGGGCGATGTTGTAGCATAGTGAGTAAAGCCCCTGCCTGCAACCCCAGCAGCCCAATGGTCACTGCTTTGTATCCCAGCTGATCTCCTTTCAATCCAGCTCCCTGCTAATGCTCTGGGAAGGCAGAAGAAGATCGTCCAAGTGTTTGGGCCCCTGTACCCATGTGAGGAATCCAGAGAAAGCTCCTAACTTCGGCTGTGTCTAACCCTCGTTGTTGCAGCCATCTAGGGAATGAACCAGTAGATGGAAGATGTCTCTTTCTTTCCTTCTCTGTAACTCCACTTTTCAAATAAATAAAAATAGAATCTTTCAAAAAATGGGTTTTAATAAATCTAAGTTCAGATCACTCTCAGCTTCTGCCCTAAGAGACTATAAAAAGATGAGTGCATTAATTCTGAAACTAAGAAGAAGGAAATAATAAAGAGCAAAGTCAATGACATAGAAATATCACAATTAAGAGAAGTTAATAAAGCTAATAATTTGTTCTTTCATAAAAATAATAAAATTGATAAACTTGCTTCCTTGGCTGAGCAAGAAAGAAAAAAATGAACACAAATTCCCAATTCAGGAACTAAAGATAGCATCATTATATCTCTAGAAGGTACTAAAAAGATACTAATATTAACAACAATTTTACTTTAATAACTCCAGTAATATAAATAAGATGGACATAGCCTTGAAAGATATCACCAAAACTACAAAAAAGAGTAAAACTATTTACGGTCTCACACGTCATAAGAAATATCAAAACCTTCACATGTAGAAGACTGTGGACTCAGATTTTTTTTTTTTTTTTTTTTTTGGACAGGCAGAGTGGACAGTGAGAGAGAGAGAGAGAAAGGTCTTCCTTTTGCCATTGGTTCACCCTCCAATGGCTGCCACAGTCGGCACACCGCGCTGATCCGCAGCCAGGAGCCAGGTGCTTATCCTGGTCTCCCATGCGAGTGCAGGGCCCAAGCACTTGGGCCATCCTCCACTGCACTCCCTGGCCACAGCAGAGAGCTGGCCTGGAAGAGGGGCAACTGGGACAGAATCCGGCGCCCTGACCGGGACTAGAACCTGGTGTGCTGGCGCTGCAAGGCGGAGCATTAGCCTATTGAGCCATGGCGCCAGCCTCAGATGTTTCCACTAGTGAATTCTATAAAATATTTACAGAAAAAATAACACCATTAGCAGTTTTCTTTACGTTGCCAACATAACACTGAAATTAAGACAATTACAAAAAAATTATACATGTTGGATAGCTCTCAGGAAGATGAAATCAATCATCCTTATCGAAACATTACAAGTTAAATTCAGCATTACACTGAAGACAATACACCATGCCCAAGTTAGATTTATATTAGGAAGCTAAATTCTAACTTTCAAAATCAATGAAAGAATGGGTATTTTGCATAGCAATTAAGATGTCAGTTGGGATGCCCACATCCCACATAACTGTCTGGGTTAGAATCCCAGCTCAACTCCAGATTCCATCTCCCTGTTAATCCATATCCTAGGAGGCAGATGATGGTTCAAGCAGTTGGATTCCTGCAACTCACATGGAATAATTTTTTAAAACTAATTAATGTAATTAATTATCATTCACAAAATAAAGGAGAAAAATGTTACCTATTCAATAGACATAAAAAATATTTGGACTAAAAGCAGGATCTAAAGACAGGAAGGGGATTAGTGTTTTGTCTGCAAGTTAAGACCCAGGTATACCCACTTAAGAGTTCCTTGCTTTGAGTTCTGCCTCAACTTCAGATTCCAGTTTCCTCTTAATGTGCACCTTGGGAGGCAGCAGGTGATGGTTCAGGTACTTGGTTCTCTGTCATCCATAGAGGAACCACATTGGATTCTCAGCTTGCACCTTTGGCTTAGCCCTGCTCAGATGCTGTATCCATTGGAGGAATAAACTAATGATGGGAGACTGATCTCTTTCTTTCTCCCTCTGCCTCTCAAATAAATAAAACAAGTTTTTTAAAGAAAAAAAAGAGGGCAGAAGGAGGGAGGGGAGAGGAAAAAAGAGGAGGGGAGTGGGGAGGAGGACGAAAGAGTAAGGAGTGGCAGAAGGGAGGAGTACTGGCTGCTCTGCTTCTGATCCATTTCCCTGCTAATGGGCCTGGGAAGGTAACAGAAGATGAACCAAGTTCTTGGGCTCCTGCTATCCACATGGAGACCCAATTGGAATTTCTGGCTTCTGGCTTTGGCTGAGCCAAGCCCTGTTGTGGGCCCAGCACAGCTATTGTGGCCATATGGGGAGGGAAGCAGTGGATGTAAGATCTATAATGCGCTCCCCGCCCCTTCCTCTTTCTTTGTCACTGTACCTTTCAAGTAAATAAATATAGCTTTTTCTAAAAAAGGCAATTATTTTAATGCCAGAATCAAATACATCTGGCATACTAAGTAGCTCTTCATTTAGATCATCTTCCTAAAAAACCTACCTAAAGCTAGCTACACATATCACGTAGCTTATGACTATCACATCCAGCTTTCAATATGCAAGTACTAGTGAACCTAATTTTATCATGTGGTTCCTTTCACACGCTTAATAACTTTTTTCTTGAAATATTTATACTTAAAGCAGTCATAAAAAGTGAAAATAACTTTACAATTAAATTTTGTTAAATAAATAAAACTAAAACTTAAAAAATAAGAAACAACTTACAAAACAAGATAGGTAAGTACAATTGAATATTTAATATGTTTCCTTGTTAGATCTTATGAAAACATTTGCTTAAGGGATGTGTTTATCCTCTATAACATTATATTTTGTTATTCCAAAAAAGTACCCACTAAAACTTCTGTAAATCATAAAGACCTTTCCTCTTCCTTGCTAATAAATCTATAGAGCAAACATCACCCTGTTTGTAAACTGAAATTAACCTGAAGGAAAAAAAAAGACAATGTATGCTTGCCTCTATACTGTTACAAATGAAAAGCTCTAGCCAGGAAACAAAATTCCAAATCAAACAGGACCCCTGTGCTCCCAGGAATTTTTCCAACTCAGAATCTTGTGGCATATATTGACTCCATGTAAACATCAACCTCAGAATTTAGAAATATCTACTGCCCAGGCTCCCTGGCACACTTAAAAGAAATGAAGTTCTATTTAATCCCTATATTACTTAAATCTGCACAGATTTACAGAAACAGAAATTCTCTCTCTCTCTCTCTCTCTCACACACACACACACAGACACACACACAATCATATCTTAAATACAGAAATAAAAGGGATGCATAAGTCTAAGTTAAATACTAATGCATAATTGTAAGCAAACTATTTGGAATGAAATTTCATTGTACATTACTATTTAAAATAAATCATCTACCTACTGATCACTTGTTTACTTCAATAAGAGGCAAAAAGCTATCAAATTCCATTCCCATGCATTCCTTCCATCTTTTCAGCACCCCTATATATCTCTCTAAAACTTTATAACCCTATATCTCTCTCTAAAACTTTCCAGACCTATTCCATCTCTAATTTATACTGACAGATGACAAATAGGCTAAAATTCTCTTCTACTTATAGAAGAGTCAGAATTTTTCCAATTAGCAATACCTTCCAAACAACACCCTGAAAAATGATGTGATGTAATATATCATGAGCATGGCAAAAAACAGCCATGATGTAGGAATTAAAACACAAAAATAATATATATTTTAGTCTTAATAAACACCATGGATTCACACACTAACCTCTACTCCTAAAAAATTATGGAATTTCGTTTAGCTAAATTAGCAATAGTTTTTAGTTCTGTAAGAACAAAAAAAGCTTTATGAAAATTGGACACTGATTTTACAGAGGGGTCTTCAAAGACTTATTGGAAATGTATATTTTGAAAAAAGTATGCAGGGACTTCAAACATTTTTGTACCAAAATATGTATCCTTTAATTTCATTTCCCATGAACTTTTTGAGGTTACATATGTATACACATACTTGCTTAGAAAGAGGAATTAAAATCAATTTAATATTTGAGAAAAGTGGCACTTCTGCAGTATTTCTGCACTAAGAGCTACAATAGTATTCTAAAGTAAAAAATAAATAAATAAAATAAAAAATAAGGTGAAAGAAAGCACAAGAGATGAAATGGGTTGCACAACTGCACCTGCGCCCACAACTTGTCCTGGCTGTAGGTAAAGATAGAGATATAAGCTTATTGAGATCTTACCTGATGCCAAGCAATGTGCTCAGCGCTTGACATACATTTCCTGCTCTAATCCTCACAGCAATCTTGTCAGGCACAGATTGTTTTACAAGTACTTATCCAAAAGAAAGTACTGAAAGATGAATGCTGTGAGTCACTTTTTATTTACCACTGGAAAGTTCAAGTTCCCAAAAGTTGTTATATTCATTAGTTCTGTTACACCGGCTACTTTGAAAATGTTTCCTTCCCCTAGACTGAGAAAATGTAACCAGACTACTTAAAACAAAAATAGACTGCCTCCACATAAGATTATTCATTTTGTAAGTTATATTTTATGAGAATTCTAGTCATCACAGACCAATGTTAAATTAGGTAACTGAATTAAACTATTGCTGACAACACTTTAATTAATATAAAAAATTACTGTTAAAAAACTTCACTTATAACTCTGCCTGTCAAAAAAAACTTCACTTTTTTGGAAAGCAATATTTTTTTCAGAACGAAGTACTATGGTGAAGCTTTAATATGATGAAGGCATAGATCATCTACTTTCATGTGAGACAGCTTCTCTTAACACCTAATATTAATTTTCTGAGAATCAGTATTTTAATTGACTTAAAGAGAGAGAGAATAGTCTCTCTGTGTTAGATATAATTAATCAAATATTCTGAGCTATGAAATAAATGGAGATTTTATATACATATAGACAGGAAGTTACTTCTCCCAAAATTAATCTATAGATTCAATGCCATTCAAACAAAGATATAGCAAGTTATTTTTGAAAGGAATCAATAAGCTGTTTCTAAGACTTACACAAAAAGGGAAGAAGCAGTGATACATAAAACCAGCTCGAAAAAGAACAAAATTAGACAATGTATATTACCTGATTAAGAGAGAATAAATAGGGCAATGTGGTAATTGCATAAAGACAGGCAATGAAACAAGATAGTATCTAGAAATGCACCCATACACACACAGCCAATTTATTTGACAAAGGCACCAAAGCAATTCAAGTGAAAGAGAAAGTCTGTTTAACAAAGAAGCTGGCACACTGGTAAACAGGAAGATGAACCTTGTTCTTTACCTCATTTTACACACAACAATAAATTCTGAATGGATCAAAGATTGAAATCTAAAGCTAAAATAAATCTTCCAGGAGAGAGAAAATCTTTACAACTGTGTAGCAGGCAAAGATTTCTTAGGAGAGACACAGACACAGAAAGCAACAACTATGAGAAGCATAACACAAATTAGACTTTCATCAATATTAAACATTTCTGCTCATCAAAAGACATATTAGGCTAGAGAAATGACTAGACAAAACATTTCTAGGAGAAAATATTCATGATACACACATCTGAAAGAATGTGGGTCTAGAATATATAAAGAATTCTTAGAAATCAGCAATTAAAAGACAAATAAACCAAAATTGTAAAAATACAATTGCCTTGAAGATTTCACAAACTGAAGATTTAAAAACAGACAGTAAACACATCAAAAGGTGCCCAACATCATTAGTTTTTAGAGACATGCAAATTAAAACCACAACAGGGCACTATATCCCAATTAGTAGGTGAATGGCTGAAATAAGGATTAATAGGGGCCTTTGTTGTGGCACAGAGTGTTATGTCTCCACTTCCAATGCTGGCATTCCATATTTGAGCACTGATGGTTACTCTGATTCCAATCCAGCTCTCTGCTAATGCACCTGGAAAAGCAGTAGAAGATGGCCCAAGTATGTAGGACCCTGTTACCGATGTGGGAGGCCTGGATGGAGCTCCAGGCTCCTGTCTGGGCTTGGCCCAGCCTTGGTCACGGTGGCTATTTGGGGAGTGAACTTGCAGATGGAAGATCTCTTTCTCTCCTTCTCTGTCACTCTGCCTTTTAAATAAATAAATCGTTTTTTTGAAAAAAAAAAAAAAAAAAAAAAAGACTGGGTAACAGGTTTGGCCACTGACTGTGATGTCAGCAATCCATACGAGTGCCGGTTCCTGTTCCAGCTGTTCCACTTCCAATTCGGCTCACTGCTAATACCTGGGACAGCAGAAGATGGCCCAAATATTTGGGCCCCTGCCACCCATGTGGGAGACCCAGATGAAGCCCAGTCAGGCCACTGCAGCCATTTGGGAAGTGAACCAGCAAATGGAAAATCTCCTTCTATACCTGTAATTCTGCCTTTCAAATAAATAAATCTTAAAAAAAAAATACTGATAATACCAAACATCACCATGAACATAGAGCAAGGGCAATTTCCATGCACTACTGGTGGGAAAGTAACATGCTAGGACCACTTCAAAGAACATTTTGGCAGCTTCCTAAAAACCTAAAGATACATCTTACCTTAGGATTTATCAATTCTACTCCTGAGTATTTACCTCATAGAGTAGAAAACACATTCTTCCACACAAATGCTGATAGCAGTTTTAATCATAAAACAGCTAAGAATTAAAAGCCATCTAAATATCCAAAAGATAAATGGATCTTCATTGATTTACATAGGTATCACATCTCAGCAATAAGAAAGTATAAGCAGTAAGAACCAGGGACTTAGCTGTGATTGTAACATGCATGTTCTTTGGAAAGCTTTGATTTAATGAATTAATAATAGTGACTTTTAAATATTATTTAAGAAGTGTACGTGCATGCGTACACACACACACTCATACACAACACACAACTGACAGAGAGAACTCCCATCCACCAACTCACGCCCCTAGATGTCTGCAACAAAGTTGGTTCAGGCCAAAGCCAGAGGTAGAGAACTCATTTTGGTCTTCCACATGGGGCCATCAATAATATTTTGAGGCTAAAATTTATTCAATACCATTAACATGAAGTCCAAGAAGAGGCAAAACTAACATGATAGTGATGGAAGTCAGAAAACAGTTCATGTGGGGTGGGAAGATGTTGAGGGAGAACTGACTGGAATGGGTATGAGGGAACATTCTGCAGTTATAGAAACCTTCTATGATTAATTCAGAGAAGTAGTTGTGTAAGTGTACACAATTGCCAAAATGCATCAAATTATACACTTCAGATCTCTGCATTCATCACATGTAAATTTCTTCTAAATAAAAAATATTCTAGGTTTTTAGTGTTTGACCTGTGCTATCAGAAAGAACTAGGTTCAACTTCTAAATGCAGAATTTCTTCTTTGTGACCCTGAGAAGTTTCTTAACTTCCCAGTCCATTGGTTTCTTTATTTTCAACATGGAGGGTATAGTAGCACCCATATCATAAGACTGCCAGGAAGATTAAATGAGAGAATCGATGGACAGCACTTACCGCAGTTTATGAAAGAGTGTCAGCTCAAAAAGCCTTTACAGGATAGACATTTGACCTAGAGTTTAAGATGCTGTTTTGGTTAAGGTCCTGGCTCTACTCCTAATGCCAGTTTCCTGCTAACATAAACCCTGGGAGGCAGCAGGTAATGACTCAAGTAGTTGGGCCTCTACCCCTTGTGTGGGAGACCCAGACTGAATTCCATACTCTCATCTTCGGCCTGGGCCAGCCTCAACCATTGCAGGCAGTCAGGGAATGAATCATTGCATGGGAGCTCTCTCTCTATTGTCTCTGTCTCTGTCTCCCCCTCTTAAATAAATATAATTTGTAAAAAAACAAACAAACAAACAAAAAAAAACACCACTTCAGTATCATTATGAATTGATTATTAATCCAAGTTATCCAAACTACATGTGCAACAAAATCACAGCTAAGCACATATGCAATTCTCCACCTAAAACTAATTTCTTGCCACAGTAGGTCACAACAAAAAACCTTTTACAGCAATATGGTTATGATTTTTTAAAACAATGATTACTGTAAAATTACTTTTCAACATATAATAAGAAAATATAAGATTGAATCTGTGCCACAATAAATGTGGATTACAAAAAAAAAAATCTCTCAAACTCTCATGTAAGTCACTGTCATCATCTCTTCCCTGAACTTTTTCTGCAGCCTCCTAACCATTCTCACTATTCTTATACCTGTTTCTAATCTATGCCTTTAGAGAGCTGGAGGGATTGTTTTAGCAACATGATTTAGATCCTGCCATACACCTACTTAAATTATTTCAGTGGCTGAGTACTGCTCTTATGTCAAAATCTGTATTTCTTACCATGATCCACAAGACACTCCACGGTGTAGCTCTTATTTGCTTAACTGTCCTCACCTATCCCACTTCACTCAGGCCCTTCCATCCTCACTAACTGCACTGGACCACAAGTGCACCATGCCTTTCCCTGTCCTTTGAGCCAGCATGCCTACTGCAGTCTTATTTCCTGACCTTTGCACTTGCCATTTTGTCTGTTTCACATGCTGTTGCCCAGCTTCTCCTCTTCTTTTAAGCCTCAACTCAAATGTGTTGCCCTTAGAGAAACCTTTCCAGGACACTCTGTCTAAAGCTGGCTGCCAAAATTAATTTCTATTAGATCAACTTTGATAGCGTTTTCTAAGTTTACCAGACTGAATGTTTGTGCCCCCTCAAAATTCATGTATTAAATCCTAACATTCAATGTAATGGTTGGGCCCATGCAAGGTGATCAAGTTATGAAGTCAGAGTCATTGAATGGAATTAGTATCCTTATAAAAGAGGTCCCCTTGAGCTTCTGTGTCCTTTCTATTATGTGAAGCACAGAGAAAAGACAGATGTCTGTGAACTAGGAGGCAGGTCCTTACCAGACACTGAATCCATCAGCACCTTAATCTTGGATTTCTCAGCCTCCATAACTATGAGAAATAAATTTCTGTTATTTATGTGTCACCCAGTCTGTGTATTCTGTTATAGCAGCCTGAACAGACTGAGGAACACTTACTCCTGTATACATCTCATGATTATGTTTGTTCCCATCTTACCACCAAACTACAAAACTTTCTGAAGACAAAAACTGTCTCTTTTGTTCACTACGTAAAAATCCTCAGTTCTTTCACAACTGTATGTGCTCAGTAGAGTTGGCGTATTAATGAATGAATCCACAGGAGTGACCATGATTCTTTAACTCTTCAGTTGGTATTTACAGCAAATCCATCTCAACAATACATACATTGTCAGCTTTCATTTTATAATTATCTTTAATCCTTTCTCTCATGTTTTTTGTTTTGATAGTAGGTTCTTCTAAGGGAAATAAAGAATTAAAATGATGAAGTAGTCATGATGTAAGTCTCCTAAGATGAAAGAATTTCATAAAATAGAAAGCTCTTCCTGTTTTTTTTAAGAGATATTTCACTAAAGTATTCATGAATAGTGTTAATAATACAGACAGTGCTCCATTTGCTTTAGGTAGAAAGACTTCTTTCAGCAATTTACACACACACACACACACACACACACACATTGCACAGAAACATTTACCTTGATCAGGTTCATCAAAAGGCAAACTTTTACAAAGGGACCAAACCTTATCATTCATAGAGCCAAGTCAATGATTGAAGACCTTTTCCATTAAACAAATTAATGGAATTTGGGGCCCTTATTGTAATTCTTCCACCTGGCTATGGAAAAGATTTCAAGGGCCGCCTTCACTTTTCTCATAGCAGCTTTCCTCTCCTTGCTCACTAACCTGGCTCTCCTGCAGAGCAAAGACATGACAGAACTCTTCCTACCCTTGTTTATTTTTATATCACTTGTACACTCAATGTGCAAGATGCCATAGTGACATCCTCTTTTGCCAATTTATATGTCATCCATGAGATTGACTGCTGAATTGGTAGTCTTGTAGCCAGAAACAGAAAGCCAATTACTTAGCAGTTACTATGGTATTACATATTTCAAATCCTATATTGAAAAATGCAACACATATAACCCTCGGATTTTATTTGCCATATATTTCTATTTTTTTAAAGATTTATTTATTTATTTATTTATTTGAAAGACAGAGTTAACAGAGACAGAGAGACCGACAGATAAAAATATTTTCCACCTGCTGGAATGTCCACAAAGGCCAGGGTTGGGCGAGGCTGAAGCCAGGAGCCTGGAACTCCACCCTACATGGATGGCAGGGACTGACGTACGTGGGCCATCATCTGCTGCTCTCCTGGGCACATTAGCAGGGAGTTGGATAAGAAGCAGAGCAACTGGGGCTCAAACGAGCACCCCTACATGGAATGCTGCTATCACAAGTGGAAGTCTGACCCACTGCAACCCACAACACCAGCCCCTAAATCATCTATTTCAGTATATCCAGTAACTGATTCAAGAAGTGCTAGCAAAAAGCCAAATAGACTGAACAGCATTTTCACCTCTTTTTTGTAAATATGCTCCCTCACAAAAGGAATAGAGAAAAACAATGGCATGACATAAAGTTAAAACACAAACACAGGCCAAAAAAGAACTAAGGCTTAAAAGACCTAAAGAGGCCCATGAACATAGGTCATTCATTTCATTCCTGTGTGTATCAGCATTCCTCAGTGTAAAGAGGGATTCAACAAATCTTCTTTAAGTGTACCTCAGATTTTTTTTTTTTTTTTTTTTTTGACAGGCAGAGTGGACAGTGAGAGAGAGAGACAGAGAGAGAAAGGTCTTCCTTTGCCGCTGGTTCACCCTCCAATGGCCGCCGCTGCAGCCGGCGCACCGCGCTGATCCTGGCAGGAGCCAGGAGCCAGGTGCTTTTCCTGGTCTCCCATGGGGTGCAGGGCCCAAGCACCTGGGCCATCCTCCACTGCACTCCCTGGCCATAGCAGAGAGCTGGCCTGGAAGAGGGGCAACCGGGACAGAATCCGGCGCCCCAACCGGGACTAGAACCCGGTGTGCCGGCGCCGCAAGGTGGAGGATTAGCCTATTGAGCCACGGCGCCGGCTTT
This sequence comes from Oryctolagus cuniculus, assembly GCF_964237555.1. Taxonomy (NCBI): domain Eukaryota; kingdom Metazoa; phylum Chordata; class Mammalia; order Lagomorpha; family Leporidae; genus Oryctolagus; species Oryctolagus cuniculus. The sequence goes on along the minus strand of NC_091439.1, from coordinate 51,187,932 downwards.
GTACCTCAGATTTTATGATATAAAATTATAAAATCATTCCAAAAAGCTTAAAAGTACTATCCAAATGAGGACATTGCTATCATTAATGAGTTTCGGAGGAATCAAGAATTAACAGAGTAACAGATGAACCTATTTTCACAAGCATTACATAACATTATCTTCATTAAACAAGTTAGTCCTAGTCTCTTATTCCCTACTAGCAAAAAAAAGTGCTTCAAATGATGAAAGATAATCTACGCAAGGATGACTACTCTCTATATGGCCCTCTCTCATAAGTTCCATTTCCCTTCACTAAGTCTGTAGCTCTATAAAGAAGTAATGTGATAACAGAGCCACAGGATATAAGACCTGTACTAAAGTCTTAACTCCATGTATCTCTGGGTGATGGGTGGGTCATTTCGCTTTTTCAGGACCAATCTCTTTATGTTCAAAGTTAGGCAACTGGTCTTAGTGATGCCTAGATTGTCAGGGTATCAACATCTACTTTTAAATACTGCCACATGACAGAGGGGTTCTTTCTGTATTATTTGTTGAACTGTTATGAAATCAGTAAAACGTTTTAATGAATTTGCCTTTGATCAATGGTATTAATTCACAATGGTATCACTTACATGGAAGCTCACATATTTTTATATATTTTAATCAGTGCACATGAATTTAAGAACTCCAGCAAATGACACTCAATGAACTCAATGACAAAGTTTCTGGATGCACAATTTGGAAGCTTTTTAATGAAAGCTGTTGTAAGAACTCCCTTACCCAGCTCTGTACCCAGCGATCATATGACATTATCCCAATGGAGAAGTAGGGGTGCAAATAAGCTAAAAGTACAATATCAATACTCAGAGTAGAAATTTCAGGAACATCTGCAAGATAAGTAATGATTCAAAGCAAATGGTAGCTCCTCTAGATTTTCCATTTAATACATCCTTTTTAACTTTCTACAGCAATCTTTATGTGGACAACTTTGAAGTGTGACTTTTTACACAGCTAAAGTAAAGTTTTCATTAGTTCCTTACTGCCCCCTTCTTGAAACTTGCATTCTAATTCATTTAAAACTGATATATATGGGGCCAGCACTGTGGCACAGTGGGTTAAAGCCCTGGCCTGAGGTGCTGGCATCCCATATGGGTGACAGTTCTAGTCCTGGCTGCTCCTATTCCAATCCAGCTCTCCGCTATGGCCTGGGAAAGCAGTGGAGGATGCCCTAAGTCCTTGGGCTCCTGCACCCATGTGGAAGACCCAGAAGAAGCTCTTGGTTCCTGGCTTCGGATCAGCACAGCACCAGCCATTGCGGCCATCTGGGGAGTGAACCAGTGGATGGAAGACCTCTCTCTCTGTCTCTACCTCTCTCTGTAACTCTTTCAAAATAAATAAAAAAATAAAAATCTAGAAATAAAAACCTGATATGTACTTTATGTTGTGAATCATATCAAAGAACAGGAATATGTGTGTGTGTGTGCATATATGTGTGTGTTCTACTAGTAGTGCTACACAACAAATATGAAAAAACGAGAGCAGTTATTTCATAATTTCCAAATAATTTTAAAAGAACATAGAATAAAAATTAATTTAACTATGTAATTTATATCAAGTAAAAGAGGCTATGAAGGACAGATTTGACATAATGTTTCCCCTTGAAGTTGTGAAGGGAGAGATAAGATAGAATAGTGAGGAAAGTTACAGGTGGTGAGAGTTGTATATGCAAAGAGATAAATACTGAAAGAATGAAGTGATATGCTTAATCACTAGTGGTGTAATTCAGCAAATAAGAATTAGAAAGACTACCATTTAATAAGTCTTTTGAACAATTTCAAAAGAAGTCTTTGCAACTTTCCTATGTACATATAATAGAAGTCGCCTTGCAGATAGAATCTTGGTCTTCCATGTCTTTTTATCCTGTATAAGCATTTTTCTGTAGTTAGTTTTAAAATGTCTATGCATGAACACCACAAATGAAAAAATCAAAAAGATGTTATGAGCAAATACAAATCCTTTTTTTAATTGCTAAACTGAATATATGGGTGGTTTTTTCCTCCACTTTTTTTCAGCCATTTTCTTTCCAATGAGTTAAAAATCCCCAAATGAGGAGGAAAGATATCAGGCATCATATAAATCCAAATAAAATGTCAATAATACTTAATTATCAGAAAGAAATTAATTTGCCAGTCTACTGAAAGCTAAAAAGCAGTTATAGGGAAAAGACACAGTTGTTTAACATGCCTCTACCTAAACAAAAAAATCATTTCATTTTTTAAGGAAAGAAATAGATACCCTGCTCAAGCATGTAGTTTTTAAAGTATGAATTATATAAATTGCATTTTCCTCATGAGTGAGTAAACTTTGATACACACACTAATTATAAAAGGCTCTTTATAAGGTGATTATTTGAAATCTGCCTTTTAAAATACACAAAGTAACATTGTTCATGACTCAACCATTGGTAAGCCAAAGGGTAGGCCAAATATGTACAAAGGAGAACAAGTTTCCATTCTGCCTTTAAACAGAATTTTTAACAAGAAAAATGTTTTTTTAAGGAAAAACATCTTCCATTTTTAATAAGAGGACTCTCACTTGTGTTCTGTAATAGAAGGAAAAGCAGGAATTTTGTTTGAAATCCTACTTAGCAATCCTTTTTTAAAATAAAGATAATAAAGCTAGTCAGTATGTTTTAATTTTCAAGCTGAGGACAAAAAATTTGTGCACAGAAAATCCCTAAGAAACTCAGATCAAGATCAGTTTAAAAGTCTTATTCTAGATGTTAGTTATAGGAGATGATTATAGTAGTTTTTCTTTCTCTTCCCTTTCTTAGTTCTTTCTAAAATAAAACACTAAATGGTCATGGGGAACCTGTGGAGAATTTACTAGATCAAGTTCAGAGCAGAAAACTGGAAGGGAAGGTCATAGAACTACTATTGAATCACAACTTACAAATTTATAAAATAATATTCTACTGTATTACAGAATTTTTAAGGAATAGATGTCCAAGCATTAATAACAAAATAGCTTCCCCACTTCAAGAACTAGTTGACAGCTTAGAAAGACTCATTATTAAAATGGCAACACTTTCATAACCAACATGATACAAAAAACTTTGAAAAGCTAACAGGAAAACACATTTGACTATGGATCACATTTCTCTAAATGCAATAAATGCTTTCATGTTAATACAAAAGGAAAACTGGGAGGGAAAAATTGTAACTACTACACTTAATCTTTTAAAGGTACGCATAACATTTTTTAACCAATTTTACTCCTAAGAGCTTTAGGAAAATAAAGAAAAAGAGAGAGAGACATAGATAAATCAATTCCAATGGGATGAGATTTTTATTACGTGGCAAATTCTACATTATAATTTATAATCACCAAACTAATAAAGCAGACCCTGAAAACAATTTAAGATGCATAAAAACTAAAACACATACTCACAAACCAAATCAAAACAAAGCCAATGAGACTTTCTGCCTACTAGAAAGAAGATAATGCCAAAGAAAGAGAGGATCTTAGATCTTAGGATAATGTGTAAGGAAGATTACATGAAAAATTTTGCCATTACAATTTGTTTAATACACAAGTATATACAATTCATGTAGATAAATGTATATGGATGGCCGGCGCCGCGGCTCACTAGGCTAATCCTCCGCCTAGCGGCGCCGGCACACCGGGTTCTAGTCCCGGTTGGGGCGCCGGATTCTGTCCCGGTTGCCCCTCTTCCAGGCCAGCCCTCTGCTGTGGCCAGGGAGTGCAGTGGAGGATGGCCCAGGTGCTTGGGCCCTGCACCCCATGGGAGACCAGGAAAAGCACCTGGCTCCTGGCTCCTGCCATCGCATCAGCGCGGTGCGCCGGCCGCAGCGCGCTGGCCGCGGCGGCCATTGGAGGGTGAACCAACGGCAAAAGGAAGACCTTTCTCTCTGTCTCTCTCTCTCTCACTGTCCACTCTGCCTGTCAAAAAAATTAAAAAAAAATGTATATGGTGCATTATAATTTACAGGATGCTTTCATATTAGATTAATACAATAACCCTGAGTGATATATGGTTGAAGGGTTATTATTCCCATAATAATGCAGAAATGAAACTAAAAAATGAAATCAAAGCTATCTTAATTTAATTAACAGAAATTTTGTAAGCCCCAGAAACAGGTGGCTAATAAGCTTTTACATTTAATGTAAATCAAAAAGAAGGACAAACAAGATCAGAGTAGATAGGTAAAATCAAATGACATTTAAAAAAGTATACTTATATAACTATGCTATGACCACAATCATCTCTTCAAATGGTAAGAAAAAACTCCCATAATTTTCCAGAAAAGCATTTAATTTTTTGAATATCAATAATAATCAAAATGAAAAATTCTTTTGCTTCTCCTCTGTTAGAACCTCAGAAAGACTTAGAAAGACTCCATCATCTTTATATGACTACTTAGAAAAGGCATGGGTCAGAGGCAGGGGAAAGACAGGTCTCCTCATCTACAATCCTTATCGGATTTTAAGTCTAAGACCCACAGCATCAATCCAAATGACCACTGCATTCATCATTAGAATAAAAAGAACTCTACCTGGCAGCAACCTCAGGGTTGGGTAGGAGCATACTTGAGGTTACTGTCCTTTTTGAGTAACAAATAGCTCTATCACTTAAAAATAAGTTACAGCTACAACACGATCACTTGGTAAAAAGACACAATAAAAATACAAAACTAAAACACAAAATACAGACCTCAAGCAGAATGCTTCACAAGACTTTCTTTTCTATGCATGATCATAATTTTACTTTGAAATATTCACATATAATCAGATTTCTAAGATATCCAACTATTCCAATCCAACATTTAGATGCTATTCTTCAACTCTGGCATATTTTAAATACAGTTTTACTGTGTCTAGTGTTAGACATTAAGTATAGAAAGCAATATTTTAAACCCTTACTTCTTTGCCTAATTAATCCCAGAAACCAAAACTGTGTATATCATACTTCAATATATTCTAGCATTTAAAAGATACTGATTTAGAAAGGGAACAATTCCTGCAAAAGTCAAACAGCTAAATTCAATCAAAGTTTGTTTTAGTTTTTATTGTTTTATTTATTTTTTTTTTAGGATTTACTTGTATTTATTTGAAAGGCAGATAGAGAGACAGAGAGAGATATCTTCCATCACTGGTTCACTTCCCAAATGGCTGCAACAGTCAGGACTGGGCCAAGCTGAAGCCAGCAGCCAAGAACTCCATCTGGGTCTCCCAAGTGGGTGCAAGGGCCAAAGGACTTCACCATCTTCCACTGCTTTCCCAGGTGCACTAGCAGGGAGCTCGACTGGAAGTGGAGCAGCCAGGACTTGAACTCACAACTTAACCATTAAGCCACAATGCTGGCCTCTGTTTTATCATTTTAAAACAACAAATATAAAACATCAAGCTCTCTCATAAATGAGAATACATATTGGGAAAGTGTGGAGGAAAAACCTCATTCGGAACAATAAATTTGGGAAAGGTCTACAACAATGCATTTCCAACATATCCTCTTAGTCTTGAAGCCATAGGAACATGGAATATAAGAGAGCACTTCAAAAAGTGGAATTAAAAATTTATGTTTGTGTAAAAACCTTTTGAAATACATGCTATGAGGGGCTGGTGCTGTGGCGCAGCAGGTTAACGCCCTGGCCTTAAGCACCAGCATCCCATATGGGTGCTGGTTCTGGTCCCGGCTGCTCCTCTTCCGATCCAGCTCTCTGCTATGGCCTGGGAAAGCAGTAGAAGATGGGCCAAGTCCTTGGGCCCCTGCACCCGCGTGGGAAACCTGGAAGAGGCTCCTGGCTCCTGGCTCTGGATCGGCACAGCTCTGGAAGTTGGGGCCATCTGGGGAGTGAACCAGCAGATAGAAGACCTCTCTGCTTCTCCTCTCTCTGTGTTAACTCTTTCAAATAAATAAATAAATTTTAAAAAAGAAAAAGAAAAATACATGCCATGAGAGGATTTCAAAACTTTCACAAGAACAGTATTATGAAAACCCTATGCATGGATTTCAATTTTTTTGCACCAAAATAAGTTTATCTTTTAATTCTATTCTTTCACAAAGTTTTTGAAGTACATTGTATACACTGAAATCAACATGCCTTGCAGATTCCCTTTTTATTTCTCATAATCCCAAATTAGCCATTTGCAAATCATAGTAAGTTAAGCAAAACTGCCTAGGGTCATGTTGCTAATGTTAGAAATCTATATTTCCAATATGATAAAAGAAGCTTTTACATATGGCTACCTCCCAATGATGAATGAAGACTCAAAGTGTTTTCTTTGAAAAACAATACTGTGTGAGGAAAAAGTTGTTAGATAAAACAATAAATTAATCTCCTATGTATAAAATCACTCTATTTGGTTTCCTGACAGTTCTCTCTAAATTAGACCTAAATATTATACATAATAGTCTGTAAATATTCCTTTCCAGTCCAATCTTCACAAATAAGAGTTTGATGTGGCTGTTTAAATAAACACATGTAAAAAAACCACAAGGCAGAAGGAATGTGTGGGAAAATTACCCAACTTCTTATTTACAGTGGACTTACCAACTTGATTTTCTCTTGAAAACAGAATATAGCACAATGATTAATGTAAAATATATTTTTAATGTGTTTTCATCCTTTAAAACTGATCTAGTAAGATACAACTGTAGTTGGTTTTTTGTTTTTGTTCTTGTTTTTTTTTTTTTTTTTTTTTTTTTTTTTTTTTTTTTTTTTTTTGACAAGCAGAGTAGACAGTGAGAGAGAGAGACAGAGAGAAAGGTCTTCCTTTTCCATTGGTTCACCCCGCAATGGCCACTGCGGCTGGCGCACCACGCTGATCCAAAGCCAGGAGCCAGGTGATTCTCCTGGTCTCCCATGCGAGTGCAGGGCCCAAGCACTTGGGCCATCCTCCACTGCATTCCCTGGCCACAGCAGAGAGCTGGACTGGAAGAGGAGCAACCAGGACAGAATCCGGCGCCCCAACTGGGACTAGAACCCGGAGTGCCGGCGCCGCAGGCGGAGGATTAGCCTATTGAGGCGCGGCGGCAGCTTAACTGTAGTTTTGATCTCTATATCTCCTTCTTAGGTATCCCATGCATATATATATACACACACATATGTATGTGTATATATATATATATATATATGGAGATGGAGATGAATATATATACATGTATATATATGCACACACTAAATCTAACACTTAGAAATAAAATGAAATAGTGTTAGTAGATATTATTTTAAATGTTAAAGCAAACTTTTCCAATACAAATTTCTCAGGTCAGTAAAAATTTCTTGAAAAGAGTTATCTCTGAAAGTTTTTAAAAAGGCTTCTGATCCATTTAGTTTTTAAAGTTAATTAAAATACCTTATGAAATATAAAATGTGAGAAACAGTACTTTTTTTTTTTTTTTTTTTTTTTTGACAGGCAGAGTGGACAGTGAGAGAGAGAGACAGAGAGAAAGGTTTTCCTTTTTTCATTGGTTCACCCCCACAGTGGCCGCTGCCAGGAGCTGGGTGCTTACTCCTGGTCTCCTATGCAGGTGTAGGACCCAAGGACTTGGGCCATCCTCCACTGCATTCCCGGCCATAGCAGAGAGCTGGACTAGAAGAGGAGCAACCGGAACAGAAGCTGGCGCCCCGACCGGGACTAGAACTCAGGGTGCCAGCGCCGTAGGCGAAAGATTAGCCTATTGAGCCGTGGCGCCAGCAGGGAAACAGTACTTATTAACTCACTTGGAAATATATAACAAACTGTAGACATAGACAATATATAATCCAAAAAATGCAGCCTCTACTGCAAAGTAGGATTTTTAGTGTTATAAAAATAAATATTAACTATTCACTAGAAAATTCCTTCAAAAAAGGCAACATTCTTTGTCTTTTTCCATTCCTAGTCTGTTCACACACTTAGATCCATAGTACATGGAAAAGTTCCATAGTTGTATTAATTTTACTTTGTCAGGTCAAGAAAATACAATGCTGCAAAAAAGTTGAAATTTAACATTTAAATTTTACAGAAAAGAAAGTTAGGGTACTGCATGATTTAAATTCACTTTTCAAGTTAAAAAGTTAAAAATTGAAATTCTCACTGATCCGAGGTTTCAGTAATACACAACTTTTGTCTACTTCTTTTCTACCCCCTATCTCATCCATCCCCTCACAGCTTCCCATCCCAAAAACAAAGTAAAGATTTCAACAGTTTGCACCCACATAGAAACATAAAGTGAAAAATACTGTTTGAGTACTAGTTATAGCATTAATTCACATTGATCAACCCATTAAGGACAGAGATCCTACATGAGGAGTAAGTGCACAGTGACTCGTGTTGTTGACTTAACAAATTGACACTCTTGTTTATAGCATCAGTAATCTCCCTAGGCTCTTGTCATGAGTTGCCAAGGCTATGGAAGCCTTTTGAGTTCACCGACTTCGATCTTATTCAGACAAGGTCATAGTCAAAGTAGAAGTTCACTCCTCCCTTCAGAGAAAGGTACCTCCTTCTTTATGGCCCGTTCTTTCCACTGGGATCTCACTCGCGGAGATCTTTCATTTAGGTCTTCTTTTTTTTTTTTTTTTTTTTTCCCCCAGAGTGTCTTGGCTTTCCATGCCTGAAATACTCTCATGGGCTCTTCAGCCGGATCTGCATGCCTTAAGGGCTGATTCTAAGGCCAGAGTGCTGTTTAGGACATCTGCCATTCTATGGGTCTGCTGTGTATCTCACTTCCCATGTTGGATCGTTCTCTCCCTTTTTTATTCTATCAGCTAGTATTTGCAGACGCTATTCTTGTTTATGTGATCCTTTTGGTTCTTAGTCCTATCATTATGATCAATTGTGAACAGAAATTGATCATTGGGACTAGTGAGATGACATTGGTACATGCCACCTTGATGGGATTGAATTGGAATCCCCTGGTATGTTTCTAAATCTACCATTTGAGGTAAGTCAGCTTGACCATGCCCTCACACTTCACAGCTTTTTCATCAACATCAACAAGTACTATATTTTCCTCCCCCCAAAATTTATCCTTCTCACTATTTCTAGAGCCACTTTCACATCTGCTAATTCTCCTAACTGGTCTTCTTTATTTCATTTGGCATTCACATGATAGTTAGAAATGTATTTTTTTAATGAAATTCAATCACATCCATTCCCTGTTCCACATCTTCAAGATGGCTTACCAATGCATTTGATTTAAGACCAAAATTTCTGAACACTGGCTAAAACTCTCTACCCAATCCATCCCCCGCCTGCTCTCCAATATCATCTTGTATTTCTCTGCTCCTTGCTAATTACACAGCAGCCACCCTGTCTTTCTACCCCTGTGCAAGCTCACTGACACCTTGGTCCTTTGGCCTGTCCTATATTTTCTCATGATTTGCTTCTTTTCATCGGTAATATATCAACATTCTACATCTTCAAAGATTTATAAAGTAACTACTTGAGGGGCCAGCGCTGTGGCGCAGCAGGTTAAAGCCCTAACCTGAAGTGCTGGCATCCTATATGTTCTAGTCCCAGCTGCTCCTCTTCTGATCCAGCTCTCTGCTGTGGCCTGGAAAGGTAGTAGAGGATGGCCCAAGTCCTTGGGCCCCTGCACCCTCGTGGGAGACCTGGAAGAAGCTCCTGGCTCCTGGCTTCAGATTGGCACAGCTCTGGTGTTGCAGCCATCTGGGGAGTGAACCAGTGGATGGAGGACATCTCTGTCTGTCTCTACCTCTCTTTGTAACTCTTTCAAATAAATAAAATAAATCTTAAAAAAAAAAAGTAACTACTTGAGATCACAATTAAATTGATAGCCTTGCTTTATTTTCTTTACAGCAGTGCACAGCACTTATCTATGCAAGTGACTCTTCCCACTTCTTACTCCAACTTTGCTCATCCTTATCCTCAGAATCAAGGACCATGCTTGCACACAGAAGCTGCTAGATTTGTTAAATAAATGAGTAAATGAATAAGTGATAGTATGGGGCTAAGACAAGACATAATAGAACTGAGAAAGTCTAAGGGCTACCAAATCTTCAGCACAAAATATACCAAATTTCCACTTATTTGATAAAAGCTGACAACTGAGAATAATGTAAACTGGTATCTTCCTTTCTAGAACTGGGAAGTCTGAAGTGGAATTTTATTTTGTTGGTTAGAAATACAGTGCTTTAAGGAAGAAAAAGCGAGAGTAATTAGATATTAACCATCAGCAGTAAAAGTGGGGGGAAAAGATGAGAGAAAAGAACAGGGAAGTGGAAAAATAATTCAATTGAAAAGAGCAGAAAAAACCTGAAATACATCCTGATCACGTCCATCTCAATAAGAGTCCTTAAGTTCATTCCTTTCCTCAGAGAGCAAAGTGAGCCTTGATACAGTGAACTTGGAAAAACAAATTGAAAAGAAAAAGACACAGTCTTAAAGTATGAAGAATACCAATGGTTTTGGAGAAATATACTAAACCAAAAGTTCTTATCATCATAGTCACAGAACCAGAGAGATGTAAATCGAAAAGTAAAGCACAAAGAATGGAGTATTCATGAAGATTAATTTTATTAAACTTTGGCAATAGAACATCCAGAATGAGCCAACTTATATCTTTGGAATATTTATTACCTATTCCTGATCTACAATGATTTTTATCCATAAATAATGCTTTCCTACTGATAAAATTACAGACAGCTCTGAACCATCAAAAGGTGCCTGCAGAGTCTTGTTTATGCAAAGAGATTGAATGAAATTGAATAGAAATAACAAAAATATATAATTTAAATGGTGAATTGAAGACTTCATAGGCATAGTTTTCAGGCAGAAAGAGAAATCCACTAGCAAACGTCCCTAAATGCTATCATTCTGGTAGTTATTCCTACAGAATAGATTTTTTTTTCTTACCAATTTTCTGCTTTCTAACTGCCTCCCACCTTGTCTCTCCTGTTGGGTGAAACCTGGAGAGAACTTAATAGAATAATAGCAAAGTTTTCTTGATTTTATCTACCTTAGGTTTAAATTCTAGTTGCTCTATTCTTCCTTATTATCCATTTTACTTAAGAAAAATTAATGTAAAAAAGTAATAGTTTTCTCCTTAAATTTGTTTTAAAGATTTATTTCTTTAATTGAAAGGCACAGTTACAGAGAGAGGAGGACACACACACACACACATACACACATCTTCCAGAGAGAGAAAAAGAGAGAAGGGGAGATCTTCCATTCACTGGTTCACTCCCCAGATGGCCACAATGGCAAGGGCTGGGCCAGGAGCCCAGAACTCCATACAGCTCTCCCATGTGGGTGACAGAGGCCCAAGCACTCAAGCCGTCTGCTCCTTTCCCAGTAGCATCAGTAGCTAGATGAGAAGTAGAACAGCCAGTACTGGACCAGTTCTCATACAGGATGCAGGCATCTCAAGTGGCTGCTTAAACATTTTGTCACAATGCCAGGCCCTCTCCTTAAATTTTTTTAAAGTAAAGACCTGCAGTATCACCTTGCCAAGCCCAGGGTTCCAAGACTCTTCTCTGGGCATTCTGAGACTAGATTCAAGATCATGTTAGCTGTAGCTGCTCGTGATTCAGGTTGTTACCACCACTGCATGGTGCTTTTGGTTGACTCCTTCTACCATCCAAAATCTATTCTCTCCAAACTCTTAACTCTAACATTTCTCAGCCACTGTAGCTGTCTTCTTTCCAACCCAAAGTCCCAGTATATGTGTTTTCTTCTCTTAGTGTATATGCTGTCTCCCAAAAGAAAAATAATGTCTTTTCTCAAAATTAATCTCTTTTCCCATGCACATACAACCTCCTCCAGGACTCTGCCCAGTAAATTTTACTCTCTTTCCTTGTATTGTCAGTCTTTCTCTTGTTTACTTATATTTTCTCCTCTTCCTCCAAAGAAGTTTTAGTTTTATTTATCTCCAAAGTTTATTCTCTTGACTCGGACAATCTCTAAAATTACTTTCAAGTCTCCCTCTCACCCTCTTTTATTTTCTTAAGAAAGCAAACATTTACATGTTATCTTCATTTGTCCCTTATACCCATAGTCATTTATTCTATACCCATTTACATGGTATTTATTAAATAGGTATGATATTTCACACAATGTGCTAGGTTCCAAAGATGTTATAGTGAGAGACAGATTGCTGGCCAACTATCCAGAAAACTGATGAAATTTTGCTATATGGAAAACCTAGGCCTCTCTTGGTTATCATTTATCTGTATTTCTCTACAACATTGAGCATTACTAGCCATCCCCTTTGCAAAAATTCCCTCCATCAGAGATAGCACTATTATACTATTTTCTTTCCTACCTTTCTGGCATATCCTTCCATTTCTCTTAAACTACTTTCTCCTCTCTTGCAATAAAATACAGTATTCTGACACCAGCATTGTAGCACAACAGGTAAGGCATGGCCTGCAACACCAGCATCCCATATCAGAGCACTGGTTCAAGTGTTGGCTGCTCCACTTCCAATTCAGCTACCCATTAATGCACCTGGGAAAGCAGTGGAAGGTGGCTCAAGCACTTAGGCCCCTGCCACCCACTTGGGGGAACAGGATGGAGTTCCTAACTCCTGGCTTCCGTCTGGCCCATTCCTGGCCATTGTGGACATCTGGGGAGTGAGACAGCAGATGGAAGATGCATTCTCTCTCTTTCTCTTTCTCTCTCTCTGGAGAAGGTCTCTCCCTCCCCCAGTCTCTGTCACTCTTCATTTCAAATAAAATAAATCTTTTAAAAAATGTTGTATTTCCCCATGCCTTGTCCTGGGCCCTTCTGTCTTTCCTTTCTCTATTCTTTGTGATCTTTTTCACTGACATAATTTTATTATCATCTCTGTACAAATGAATCACAAATAATAGTAGCAAAATTGATTACTGCAGTTTTATGGATAAGTAAATCAAACCTTGGGGAGATTAGAAAATCTGCCCAAAATCATAAGGATTAGAAAGTAGAGTCAAGTCTTGAATCCTGAAAACCCGATTTCAGAAATAATATTGCTAACTTATACTATAAGAACTTTTTTTGTACCACATTCAATTTTCAATAGTCTTTAAGTTATTTCAACCTGAATATACTGCTTGAACTTCAAACCCATGTCAATCCATCATCTCCCCACATCAAAATCAATTCTTGATACTCACTTATCAGTTTGTTACATGAAAATTACAACCTTGAGGCTTCAGCCATCCTTGTGTCCTTATTATTTTAAGGTTTCTGAACCTCAGGGTTCCCAACAGTCTGTGCTAATCCATCCCATTTATTGATTGTGCCAAATATGAGAGTATTTCAGAAAGTTCATGGAAAAATTAATTTAAAAAAATTTTATTTTGCTGCAAAAAAACTTCTGAACTACCTGCATAGCTTTTTTCCTAATATACATTCTCCATGAACTTTCTGAAGTCCTCTTGCAATGTCTTAGAGACTGTCTTTAATATATCTGCAACATATTTTTAAAATACATTTTAAAAATTTATTTGAGAGGGAAGGGTGCAAGAGAGGAAGAGCAAGCACTCCAATCCTGGTTCATTCCCCAATATCTTCTGAAGCTGGGAGGAGGACCTCAGTCCAGGTTTACCTTATAGGTGGCAAGGAACTTGAGCCATCACCACTGCTGCCTCCTTAGGGTCTGCCTTATCAGGAAACTGAAACTGGGAGTTGGAACTGGGTTTGGAACCCAGGCATTTCAATGTGGTATGTGGCATTCTTAAACAATTTAAAAACTAAAGACATGCTGCTGACTCTAATATATTTAAGACTGCACTCTCAGTTTGACAAAGAGCTTTCCATGCTTTTAACCTGCTTAATCCCCCTTCTCCTGTTTTCCTATGTAGACTATCTTTAGTTCAAATGGGCCTGAATACTATGTAATTTTCTGCATCCCATATGTTTGTCCTTCTTTGTTCTTTCCATCCATCTTAACTTCTACTTCTATTTTTAAGATTTATTTTGGCTGGTGCTGCGGCTCACTAGGCTAATCCTCCGCCTGCGGCGCCGGCACTCCGGGTTCTAGTTCCGGTCAGGGTGCCGGATTCTGTCCTGGTTGCTCCTCTTCCAGTCCAGCTCTCTGCTGTAGCCCGGGAAGGCAGTGGAGGATGGCCCAAGTGCTTGGGCCCTGCACCCGTATGGGAGACCAGGAGAAACACCTGGCTCCTGGCTATGGATCAGTGCGGTGTGCTGGCTGCAGCGGCCATTGCGGGGTGAACCAACGGAAAAAGGAAGACCTTTTTCTCTGTCTCCCTCTCTCACTGCCCACTCTGCCTGTCAAAAAATAATTAAAAAAGAGAGATTTATTTTATTTATTTGAAAGTCAGAGTCAGAGAAGGAGAGAAGGAGAGAGAAAGAGAGAGAGAGAGAGATCTCTTCCATCTGCTGGTTCACTCCCCAAATGCCTGCAATGGCCAGGGTTGGGCCCGGATGACTCCAGGAGCCACAAGCTTCTTCCGGGTGCTGGTGCCTGAGCACTTGGGCCATCCTCCACTGCTTTTCTAGGCACATTAACAGGGAGCTGGATCCGGAGTGCATTAGCTGGGAATTGAACCAGCGCCCATATGGGACGCTGGCATCACAGGTGGTGGCTTTACCTGCTACACCACAATGCAGGCCCCAACTTCTACTTCTTTTATGTTATTGTTCTTGCTTCTCTAACTGTCATCACTGGGTATACTGAATACTCATATTGCTTCCTGTTGGTACTCTTCTTTACCCCCTCTATAATTATCTTTCTGTGCCTCCTAATCGCCAAACCAGCAATAAAGTTTTTTTATATGTGTGCAAACTAGCCAAATTTTATTATCTTCATGACCCCCCTGAAGCTTGCTTTTGAAAGGAATAAAACAAAAAGCTTTCTTCTGACTTCCTTTAGATAAAATGCTAGCCTTGCTTTCTTTCCTCATCAGCAGTAGATGCAGGCTACCACACTCCTCACCATTAAATGTTAATCTCCCAAGGTATATAATCCTACAGTTGAAAGGTGAGGTAGATTTTATTTTCTTGGGGATAAAGCAGGATATAAAGTGTTTTAAAGATAGAACATTTTTATAAGAGTAAGGTTACCAATCAAAGGACCTAGCCAAATTCCAATCCAGGTAATTCACTCCTGCTCCCCTAATCCCTCTGCTATTTCATCTGGGCACTGCTGTCTTCTCCATTTCTGGTGTGGGAAGGAATGTGATGTGCACTGTGAAACAGCTGCAACATGCCACCAGGGGATGGCAAGCCACACAGCACCAGGCACAGGAATCCGTGAATGTCCCTTACTCACACTCCAGAAGTGCTGTAGAACTCAATTAGGGGATGTCTTAAGAATTTGAATGAAAGATGCTAAATAAGCAAGTGTGAACTACAAGAATTTTTCAAAGACTCATTTCTTACTTCCTCCCCACCTTTCCACCACCCCCAAGCTTATTAGAGAAGTTCTGAATAAATCATTTACATGCAGAGTAGAGGAGCAATTATACTCTCAAAGCTTAGTGCTATTTTTAAAACTGACCTTGTGTGTGTTCACTGTATATTTCAAATACTGGTGTTTCTAAATTTAGATTTATTTGGTTTGGATTATTTCAAAGCATATACCTTAAAGCTGCCTACACAAATTGTTTTTCTAATTTATAAAAGACAATAAATATTCATTCAATTTTTAAAAAATAATTATTATTTTAAAAGAAACTATCTCAATGATCCCTTCACCATCTCTGTTCATGTCTTAAGGACATCTCTTTATTGCATATTGGCAGATTACAGACCTTACAAGGAGAAGCACTAAATGGAGGATAGTAATTAGTTTTCTGTTAATAGAAGACAGTACATTTTTTGAGATTTCAAACAGACTTAAATAAGGTTAAAAATTAAATTCTGTTTCCCCTTTTCATGATCATACATATAGTTGCAGAAGGAAGGAACAAAGTTAACCCAATAGATATTTTTTCCAAAATTAATAACAAACTTAGAGAAAAGTAGGTCTCAATCCTATTTACAGAAGGCAAATAGGTCTCCTTGACAGCCTTTTTTCTTTCTTCTATAAGTCTACCAGAATGAAAAATGGCTTGATCTATATTTAGACCACATGAATGGACTTTGACCCTGAAATTCTGTTTCTGGTTTGGAATTGGGATTTTTTCTAACCGGCTTTCTAATTACCATACCAACCCTATTTTACTAATTTTGAATTCAATAAATGGCTTTCTGCTCTGCTTCCAAGGCTCCCATTTCAATTCCAAAAATTCTACCATGAATAACTTTTATATTGAGTAAAAACAAAAATCTGTTTTCCTCTTTAAACTACAAGTTATGCACTCCCTAATACTAACAAAACTGGGGAAATCTTACACATTGATTTTTTTTAAGATTTATTTATTTATTTGAAAGTCAGAGTTACACAGAGAAGGAGAGGCAGAGACAGAAAGAGAAAGAGAGAGAGACAGAGAGAGAGAGAGAGAGAGGTCTTCCATCCACTGGTTCACTCCCCACACTGGCCAGATCTACAATGATCTGAAGCCAGGAGCTAGGAGCTTCTTCTGGGTCTCCTACACGGGTGCAGGGTCCCAAGGACTTGGGCCATCTTCCACTGCTTTCCCAGGCCATAGCAGAGAGCAGAATCAGAAGTGGAGTGCCGGGACTTGAAAGGGTGCCCATATGGGATGCCGGCACAGCAGGTGGCAGCTTTACCCGCTAGGCCACAGTGCCAGCCCCACATATTGATTTTTTTATTGCTGCTAATATCTGTTTAAAACAGAAGAAAAATATTGCATGGTTGAATCTAGCTAGGGAGGTTAAATACTCAAATTAAAACTGTCCAGCCAGAGTTGTGGCATAGCCAGTAAAGCCGCTGCCTGCAAGGCCAACATCCCATATGGGTACCAGCTGAAGTCCCAGCTGCTCCACTTCTGATCCAGCTCCCTCCCTGCTAATGGTCAGGGGAAAGCAGAAGAAAATTGCCCAAATGTTTGTGCCCCTGCCATCCACTTGGGAGACCACGAATGAAACTGCTGGCTCCTGGCTTCAGGCTGGCCATTGAGACCACCTAAGGACCAGTGAATGGAAGATCTGACTCTTGACTTTAAAAATAAATAAACAAATCCTTAAAAACCGTTAATTAATTAATTAAATTATCCTTTGCAAAAAAGTTTTTGATTAAGTGATTGCAGTTTATGAACTTTGTGATAAACTAAAAATTCTATCACAGAGTTAATCTGACAGTATAATTTCAAATTTTTCCTTTTTAAAAAAAATGGGGGCAGGGCCGGCACTGTGGCATAGTGGGTAAAGCCACTGTCTGCAGTGCCAGCATCCCATATGACACCATTCAAGTCCTGGCTGCTCCTCTTCCAATCCAGCTCTCTGCGATGGCCTAAGAAAGCAGTACAAGATGGCCCAAGTCCTTGGTCCCCTGCACCTGCATGGGAGACCCAGAAGAAGCTCCTGGTTCCTGGCTTCGGATTGGCCCAGCTCTGGCCATTGTGGCCATGTGGGGGTAAAAGATCTCTATCTCTCTCTGCCTCTCTCTGTAACTGCCTTTCAAATATATAAATCTTAAAAAAAAAAAATGAGGGAAACAGATGTGTGTATAGTACAGGCAAATCTTCCTGACAAAGGTTCTGGTCCCTAAACACAAACTCATTAATTAATCATAAGATAATACATTTATTCAATAAATATCTGTGAAGGGTTTCAGGCAGGCAATATTCTCAAGACTGTGTATTCAGGTGGTAAATAATGTCAATACCATTTTCAGACATCTTACTTTTGATTTTGACCAGAAACCTATAACTTTTTTCAGTGGTAATTAATCCACTATTACAGCTGTAGAGAGACTAGATTTTCTGGGTTATAAATACAAACAGGATTCTCTAGGGCACTTTGATAATGTTGCCTTTTAAAATAATTCTAATTATCATCCAGTCCTTTATTTTCTTAGTCACTTTTAATTTTTCTTTCTTTTGCCTCAAGACTAAATAAAGCAAAATGTGAAGTCATAAGAAATTAATTATTCCTCCCTTATCAGCTGTTCATCCTTAATGATTCAGCACTGTAAAATCCCACAATCCACCTTATTAATATCTTCCAACACAGCTTGCCACATGTAATGATTCACAGTAAAAAAAAAAAAAAATCCCCATGTCTTTTTATCACTTTGATTTCATGAAACTCTTGATCACCAACGGTTAGAAAGTATCTCAAGTTCACTTTTATGCTTTCCAATTTTCTTGCTTCTCTCCAATATTTTTCATAACACTTACTACTTTATTTCCTTTCTATGTATCTTTAAGCACAAAACTCATTATCTTCAATCCCCAGTTCAAACTCCAGCCCTTGTAGAAAGTCTTGTTGACCTTTCATCAACATAGCAGTTATCTCCATATACCTTTCACCCAGTGAATACTTCCACTGTGACCCTTATCAACCTGAATCTGCTTCACCTTGAAAGTAAGGAACTTATCTTTTGCTTTTATTTATCCAGTACCTAGCAGTGGGAGGAGGACATGGTGAGTATTTTCTTTTAAATTAAAATTAAAATCTAGCATCACATTCATTCATGAAGAGGATTCAAAAAACAAAGGATGAGAGAAAAATTACTTCTGGCTAGAGAAGAGAAGGTGGACCTGACAAGAGAGGCAGCCTGAATGGGTCCTAGGAGGCTCTTAACACTCCAGGGTATATTCATTCCATTTGGAAGGTGCAGACAGAACTTTCTCAGTTACTCTGGATATGCTGCTATTCTGCCTGGACAAGCATTTCTCCTTTCTCTATCAGGCTCACCTAAGTCATTCAAAACACAACCTCACACACGAATCTCTTAGGAAATCTCAGTGATACCAACCTCTCTGAGTTCCTGTCTACATGCTTTCAGAAGGCTCTGCACAGAGTTCCACTGCAGCCTTCCCAAACACTATCTCATTTGCTAAGCTATCATCTACAATCATACATCAGGAAATATTAATGGACAAAATCTCCAGTAATTGATTCATAACTCCCAATATCAAAAGGACTCATAAAAGGTGACTTACTTGAGTTTTAATTTTTGCAATGGGTCGGTTCCATATTTCAAAGGAAATGAAAAGTGTTAATTCAATGGTATGAACAATCAAAAAGTTCTTGGGTGGGAGGCTGATCTCACACAGTCAGGCAAAGATTGACATGCATTAATAACACAGTATGGAACGACCACCACATTCCTTATTAAGGTTGCCTTATTTAATCTTGCTGTAATACAGAAAGGATTTTTATAATTTCCTAACAGTGCTGATACAACTTTTTATTATTTTATTTCCTAGTAAGTTT
Organism: Oryctolagus cuniculus; assembly: GCF_964237555.1. Classification (NCBI taxonomy): domain Eukaryota; kingdom Metazoa; phylum Chordata; class Mammalia; order Lagomorpha; family Leporidae; genus Oryctolagus; species Oryctolagus cuniculus. Next base: position 51,168,690 of record NC_091439.1, on the reverse strand, counting down.
CAAATATTAGAACTATTTTCATTAATCAAAAGGAAATAGTCATCTAATATCAAGGCCTATACAGAAATTTAAATGTTAAGTTATCTGAACTACAGGACACAAAATAAAGATAATACATGCCACTTCTGGGCCCAATAACTGAAGAGTTGTGCCAAGTCCACATATGAAAATAAAAATTATATATTAATTTTTTCTTAAAACACCAACCTAGCCACAAAACTTTCAAACATTAATTTTCTCAAATAGTTTTAAATTGCTAAATCAATACTGTATAATCAGAACTTTAGTTCATCTATGCAGTCTCAATTCTATTTCTAATTCCACACATGTACCAAGAGGTTGAGAAATTAGAGTAATTTCTGGACTGTCTGGATGTAAAAAAAATTAAAAGTAACAAGTGGTGTTAGTTTTATTTTACATCTGCACTATATTATAAAAAAGACTGCTTAGAGATATATACACAATACTAATTTTGTTTGCTTGATTACAGAATTTTATTAAGTTCTCATTAATATTCAAGTAATATCACCACTATAAGAATTAACAAAACAAGTAAAATCAGAGAATATAAAAAGACCTAACTGTATTATAACTGAAGTTTTGCAGAAATATAAAAGAAAACTCCTTCTTAATATTAGCAATGGTATAGAGAGGTAAAATACACTTATATTGGCACATATTATTTCATAGTTATATGATAATTTATTATATTTTAGAAGAACACTGACCTCTGATTTATCATGTAATAAGTGGTTCTAGCAATTAAGAAATGTATGAGAAGATGAATGCCAAGAAGTCATTATTATCATATAAAATATTTTATAATCAAGATGCTTTAAAATGCTGAATAAATTACATGGGTTATTCATACAGACATCTGCTATCAGAACCATCAGTGCAGTGGATTCTGAACTGTAGTAATCACAGCTCCTTCTGGATTTTACATATTCTGGCACCAGTTTACCATTCCAAACATGTCCAAATAGACTATAAAAACAGCAGAACTGGCCGGCGCCATGGCTCACTAGGCTAATCCTCCGCCTTGCTGTGCTGGCACACCAGGTTCTAGTCCCGGTCGGGGCACCGGATTCTGTCCCGGTTGCCCCTCTTCCAGGCCAGCTCTCTGCTGTGGCCAGGGAGTGCAGTGGAGGACGGCTCAAGTACTTGGGCCCTGCACCCCATGGGAGACCAGGAGAAGTACCTGGCTCCTGCCATCGGATCAGCGTGGTGCGCCGGCCGCAGTGCGCTGGCCGAGGCGGCCATTGGAGGGTGAACCAACGGCAAAAAGGAAGGCCTTTCTCTCTGTCTCTCTCTCTCACTGTCCACTCTGCCTGTCAAAAAAAAAAAAAAAAAAAAAAAAAAAACTAATCAGTATTTGTTCTGTACTAATCTAAATATCTGATATCAAAATAATATAACTTCTAACTCTCATGGTGAAAAAGAAAGAGAAATGTGTTATCATTATTCACCACTTGGTAAGCATACCTTCTATTCCTATGTCACCAAAATAACATTTTAAAAGATATAAATTATATGTAAATTAACAGACATTTGAGGTGTTTCTACAATATTATTTTAGCTTAAAAAAGAAGTTAAATAATATATGATGACAGTATTTCTCTACCTGCTCAGTATAGTATAAGGGATGTTCTGTAGATGCATGTGCTAACACAGAAGGAAAGAAACTCCTGAGTAGATTCTGAGTCTCCCAAATATGGTGTGTGTGACTAACAGCTGAGAGGAAATGCAACTGAAACTGTCTGCTGGAAATCCATTAAAAATATCTAAGCATGGAAAAATGCCTGGGTAACTGTAGAGTTGGATGTATAAATCTGTGCAGAAATGTAGCCAAATTTTTGACAATTCCCTCAAGGTCCTGTATACATATATATATATATATATATATATTTTTTTTTTTTTTTGACAGGCAGAGTTAGTGAGAGAGAGAGAGAGAGACAGAGAGAAAGGTCTTCCTTTTCCATTGGTTCACCCCCAAAATGGCCACTATGGCCGGTGTGCTGTGCCAATCCGAAGCAAGGAGCCAGGTGCTTCTACCTGGTCTCCCATGCGGGTGCAGGGCCCAAGCACTTGTGCCATCCTCAACTGCCTTCCTGGGCCACAGCAGAGAGCTGGACTGGAAGAGGAGCAACTGGAACAGAATCCAGCGCCCCAACCGGGATTAGAACCCGGGGTGCCAGTGCTGCAGGTGGAAGATTAGCCAAGTGAGCCGTAGTGCCAGCGAAGGTCCTGTATATATTGACAACAACTCTTTTCTTCCATTGTAATATTACATTTAAAGAACCTTAATTGAGTTATATGACTAAATGGTCTTTACTACAAATAAGTTTAAGATGTAGATTTATAAACACATGGAATTGCAAATAATACAAGAAAAATTTGCAAGAAAAAAATATGCTCCAAAAAATTTCATATGCAGCTCCCAAAAATCAGTACCTTAAGAAGCTAGCAAGCTTTTTGCAATTTTTCCACATTAGCCTAATCATCATTTTAAAAATTTTTCTACAAAAAGTTTTTTTCATGGGCCGGTGTAGTTCCATTAATGAGTAAAGCCACCAACTGAGATGTCAGCATTCCATATGGGTACCAATACCTGTTCCTGCTGCCTCACTTCTGATCCAGCTCACTCCTATAGGCCTGGGAACACAGCAAAAGATGGTCCAAGCACTTGGGCCCCTGTTACTCATAGGTGAGACCCAGAGGAGGCTCTTGGCTCCTGGCTTCAGCCTGGCTCAGCCCTGGCCATTGTGCCATCTGGGGACTGAACCAGCAAATAAAAGATACTCCTCTCCCTTCAACTCTGATATTCAAATAAAATAAATAAATCTAAAAAAAAAGTTTTTTCAGATCATTATATTCTCAGAAAGGGGTGTTATTAAAAGAAAATATGCATTTTAGAACACATGTTCTTAATATAGTTTTACAGATTTACTTTCAGTAGTTGCTTGTTTTTAGGAGAAAATCAGTTATTCAACTCCTTTACAAATCATAACATCCACATGTGATCCTAATCTCTATATTGAGCTCCTTCTATAATCTCAATTCTGTCAAAATTTTCACTTTCCCCGTAACAACAATGGAGTGCATATACAAGGGTTTTCCCATAAGATTTTTTTTTTTAAAAGATTTATTTATTTTTTTGAAAGTCAGAGTTACACAGAGAGAGGAGAGGCAGAGAGAGGTCTTTCATCCGGTGGTTCATTCCCCAGTTGGCCGCAACTGCCAGAGCTACACCGATCTGAAGCCAAAAACCAGTAGCTTCCTCCAGGTCTCCTACGCGGGTGCAGGGGCCCAAGGACTTGGGCATCTTCCACTGCTTTCCCAGGCCATAGCAAAGAGCTGGATTGAAAGTAGAGCAGCTGGGTCTCGAACTAACGCCTATATGGGATGCTGGCACTTGAGGCCAGGGCATTAACCCGTTGGGCCACAGCGTCAGCCCCTTCCATAAGATTATATCACCTAGTGAGGTCAAAGCCATCTTAGTTTGCTTAAGTACATTCTGTAACACACTACCATGATCGTAAAGTGGTGAAATGGCCTAGCAGTGTGTTCCCCAGAACATATCCTTTTTAAGTGATGCATGATTATACTTTGAATTTTATATTGAAAAAATCAAAGTATGATATTTTTCTTCAAGAGCTTACAATTTAATTTTGGTATAGGTTAAATAAATATACACATTCAGAGATACAAATGTACCATAATCTTTTGGGCTAGTATTGTGGTTTAGCTGGTTAAGCCACCACCTGCATCAGCAACATCCCATATGAATGCTGGTTCAAATCCCTGATGCTCCACTTCCAATCCAGTTCCCTTCTAATGGGCCTTGGAAAAAAGGAGAAGATAGCCAGAGTGCTAGCACCCTTGCCACCCATGTGGGAGACCCAGATGGAGTTCCTGGCTCCTGGCTTAGGCCTGGTCCAGCGCCTACCACTGCAGCCATTTGGAGAGTGAACCAGCAGATGGAAGGTACCTGACTCTTTCTCTGTCTCTCTTCTCTCTGTAACTCTGCCTTTCAAATAATCTGGTTTTTTTTTTTTTTTTTTTTTTTTTTGTTTTTTGTTTTTTTTTGACAGGCGGAGTGGACAGTGAGAGAGAGAGACAGAGAGAAAGGTCTTCCTTTGCCGTTGGTTCACCCTCCAATGGCTGCCACGGCCGGTGCGCTGCGGCTGGCGCACCGTGCTGATCTGATGGCAGGAGCCAGGAGCCAGGTGCATTTCCTGGTCTCCCATGGGGTGCAGGGCCCAAGCACCTAGGCCATCCTCCACTGCACTCCCTGGCCACAGCAGAAGCTGGCCTGGAAGAGGGGCAACCGGGACAGAATCCGGCGCCCCAACCGGGACTAGAACCCGGTGTGCCGGCGCCGCTAGGCGGAGGATTAGCCTAGTGAGCCGCGGCGCCGGCCTCAAATAATCTGTTTTAAAAATTATTTTTAAAAACCATAACCAGTTCTAATTGATATAACAGTATAAAATAAAGTTACTGACCATTTTGAAGAAAGAGTACTACAATTTACAAGTGATCAGACCTAGGTAAAATTGATACTGAACTTTGCTATTTAAGAAGTGACTCATAAAATTCACCAATTCCCAAAAATATTCCATGAACCTCTCTGGGTATGTTTTACCATTTTATTGATAAAAAGTCTGGCATCCATTAAAGATAAATGACTGAATAAAATTTATATCCTAAGGACAAAGATTCAAACTGGGTTCTCAAAACTAAATCAAGGCTGCAACTAGATTTATAATTGTCAAGTTCTTTCATATAAGTAATCTGATTTGATCATTATAAAAACCTCATCATACAATAACAGCAGATAATATTCCTGACTGCATATTACATGGTAGACGTTCTTCTACACCAAAGTAACTCTTGTACTTCACAAAAAAAAAAAAAAAAATCCCTATAAAGGAAGGATTCTATTATTAGCCCATCTTACAGATTATAAACAGGAAAACATGAGGTTTAGAGAAAATAGGCAAACTACACAAGATGACATGACTAGTGATTACCAGAATCAGAATTCAAACCCAGCACCAATGATGTTCATCATAAGCTCACTTAGGCAGGTTAACACAAAGCAAGTTACACCTTTGGCACAGTGCTTAAAATGCTACTTGAAACTCCCTCACCCTATATCGGAGTATCTGAGTTAGAGTCCTTTCTTTGCTTCTGATTCCAGCTTCCTGCTAATGCCCACCGTGGGAGGCAACAGATGATATATCTAGTACCAGGATTCCTGCCATCCACACAGGAGACCCACAATGACTTCTGGGCTGGCTTTTGCCTGTCCCAGCCCTGGCTGTGTTGGCTTTTGGAGAATACAACAATGGATAGAAATTCGCTACCCATGTGCCTCTGTCTCTCTGTCTCCTGCCTTTCGATTAAAATGAAAAATACAGTTTTAAAGTATTTTTAAAAATGAAAAATTACCAAAGTCATAAAAATTGTAGAGAAAAAGAAGCAGAATGTCTTCTAATTCTTCACCTTAGTTAGTTTCCCTAAACATAGTTGGAATAATTACAATCATTAAATTCAGAAGGGATTGAAGGCTTTAGATGCTTGAAACAGAGTGTAAGCAGGTAAGGAACACTGGCAGAAAGGCAAGGAGAAGAAATTCCATCTGGCTAGAGAAGATTTATCTTGCATAGATTGAAGGCAAAAGAAAATGTGTACCTGAGCAGGGACAGTGTATTTGCCATTCTGAAGTAGTTTCAGAGCTGGGAGGATGTAGAGGTGCCTCTAACTAATGAGGTTAGTAAAAGTGAACAACTAGACTGATCTGTTTTTAGAGAAAATGTAAAGCCACTAAGAGATTTGGAATAGAAGTTGTAATACCATCAAAAGAAGTGACACCTCCACCACTGCCAAAAGTAGCTAACATACAGGAAAAAATAGTATAAGCATTGAAATAATTTGACTATGCATTTTCATTCTTCCTTTCTTTTCTTTTCCTTTCTGTAAGCAAATTAGCATTTATAGTTTAGCAACTCCTCACTGTGAACACCTTCCTGTGGAGTAGAAACTAATAGAGGAACAAAATTAATATAACATGCTTCTCATTCGTTGTCATACCAGATTCTATGGTGCTGGTTATATTAGCATACAGATTTTTCTCAGAATGATGTTAGAATCAGCTGAAGAAAGGTACAACAGAATCCCATTCCAATGAATTAACTGAAATGCCAACCTAAATATAAAGTACATGTCAAAAGTAGAATTTGCAATATACTCAAAGACAAATTAACTGTGACAGAGGCCTGAGGCAATGATAGCAGGACAGTAGTACCAAGCACTTTTTAAAAGATGTATTAAATGAGGAAAACTAACCCTAGTGGAATTTCTTCTCTCATTACTTAAAATAAACCAGGTCACGGAGATGGGTTTACACTATGGTACTTTGCTCATTTTAATTTCACTTTTACTTCATCAAACCAGAAGTTCCCATGGAAATACCTTAAGACACATGCTCACAATTCGGGAATGCCTAACATGTCAGTGTAAGTACTTTTACATGAATTCACCAAAATAAAAAAGAATGCAGTGAGAGCCCTCCAAGTTTTTTTTGCTAATGTCAACAGCTATTTTATGAGTATGAATTATCTCTGTGGCTTATCACTGCATGTGTAAAATATATTACATGATACCTTGTGAAGTCTTAATGTGGAAGACAAAGGAAAGGTCTGAATGGTACAAAGAAACATCAGAAATGAAGCTGAGCTTCCTAGAATACAGTAATCATTAATTTTATCCCTCCCGAAGCCATTACTGTTAAATATACCTTGATGAATTAAGTTCAAGTGTAACTACAATCGAATATATGATTCAACTGAGCTCTGACCTATTTTTCTTCTTAAAAGCAAAAGGGAATAATAATAGTTGTGAGACTTATATTTTTTCGTTCTAGGGTTCTTCTAATAGTCATTTTACACTAGAGATAAAAGCAAAATGTACTTAGTGACTTTTTTTGCTTGAGATATAATTATTGCTGCTACTGCTCATAAGAGAATTTGTATTCAATAATGAGACATATATTTATTTTTAAACTGTACAGACCAACAGACATTCAGGAAGAAAATGAATCTCAATATATAATCTGGTATCTAAGCCTAAAATTCTATCATAACCACATGATGTATTTACATACAACACAACCAACAATCAACATGACAAACAAATATATATGATTTATATGATTCCAAATACCCACCCCTAGCAGAAAGCTTTTTGGTGTTGATAATTTTGGCAGCATATTCTTGTCCAGTAGGGATTTTCATACATCTTCTCACCACTGAGAATGCCCCCCTGGAAACCAATAATTAGCAGGTCATCAATAAAATCAAATAAGGCATTAAAAATTTAAATTCTGAGCACTTTTATTGATTTTAGTTGATTGATTGTTAACTATCAATGCAACATTCCAGAAAATGAACAATCCTTCCTGGAAACACGGACCTTCTTTAGTATTGATGGATAAAAGTAAATCTTAATCAACTGGGAGCTCACATTATTAATCAACAAAATAAAAGGAAGTGCCGATTATGACCACTCTTGTTTGCACATAAAATTTGAAAACATTTTACAATTTACACTCACAGGGCACCAAATGCTCTGAGAAAACCCTGCAAAAACAGAGCTGAGGAGGAGCAGCAAAAATCTGCTGCCTATTTATTTTAGTAGAGAAAAAAATTAATGTGTCTCTAAGTAAGGAAGTATGATGATCATTTTCATTAAAATGGAAATCTTGAGCACATTTGTGTGGGTTTTAAAAAAATCCTGGTATGGTGATTTCTCTGTGCCCGGTTTCGGGATGGGGGAGGGGAGAGATTTGAATTAAGCTGCTCTTCCGACATATTCTCCATGTTTTAACAGCAGCAAAATATATGGACATAATTTTCATTACATTATAAAAATATTTACATTTCCTTTAGTTCAACTGTACAAACCAACAACACACGCATTAAGTACTAGTGGAAACTAGAGGTATTGAAATTGAATTTTGGTTTGATGCTACATAAATCAACATTCATGGCTCAGCCCCTAGGTCCCTGTGCAAACTGGTCCTCGGTAGGTCTTCGATCCCCTTATCATCCCGAGGTAGTTCTGCCTGTTAGATACAGGAGGTCATTTTCCACAACGCTAGGCTACTCTGGGGAAGCGCTCCCCGGGTCTCCAGAGTGCTTTTTCCGCTGCCTGTACATAAATAAATCCTCCCAGAGAACGCAAAGGTGCGCACGTAAACCCCAGTTAAAATGATGGTGGGCCAGTAATCCAGCGCGGAGTAACAGAGGCTATGGGGCAGGGCTGCGTTCTGTTGGGGGCCCCTTTTCTGAACAACTACTGGGATGCGAAGCAGACGCGACACCAAACCGAGTTGAACTTTCGGCATCAATAAAAATGGCACCGTCTATGGCACAGAGTTCCCACCCGAACCTGGGTCACACCGCCGACCCGCCGGCTGACCAGGAGGCATCTCTGTTTACAGAAAACGTGATCTATGTTGCATCCTACGTGGGTTTGTGTTTCCCCTCCAAACACACACACACACACACACACACAACACACACACGCGCTTGTCAGGATGACAGCTACAACTGCAGAGACCGTAAATTCACCAAGTCTCTCGGGGAAAGACTGGGTGGGGGAGCGCAGCCGGTGGGCTACGATTATCAGAAGGGGCCACGGTCCAGGGAGCGGGCTCTTCCCTTCTCCGTCGCCTCCGCTCACTAAGACAGCACCTTCCCTGAAGCGACATCCCAGGGGCCCTCCTCCCGCTCCTCCGGTCACCCAAACTCCCTCGCCCCTTGCCGGGAGGCCGGCGGGTCGGGGGCAAGGCGACCCGCCCTCTGCTGGAAAGGGGACGTGTGATCCCGGGCAAAGGCTCTTACTTTCCGAGCTCCTCGAAAAGCTGATACTCGTCCGTGAACCTGGTGCAGGTGGTGGTTGAAGCCATCCTCGGTCGCGGCTGTGCCCTGGCTAGGAGCGCGACGGACGAGACGCGAGCAGGCGCGCGGCTTCCCCGGGACTGGCCCCGCGGCGCTGTCACCCAGGGCCGCCCTCACTTTCCTCGTCCGAAAGTAGCTCGCCCGCCAGGGAGTGTGCGCAGGGGCGGGGCGGGAGGGGAGATGGCCAGAAAGGGTGGCGTGGGGTCTCCTCCCCACGGCCCGCCGAGTCTCCTCCTGCTGCGGGGCCTTGCTTCCTCCTCTGGCCGCTCCACTCGTGCCCTCCGGAGCCCCTCTCCCCAGAGGCAGGGGCGGGCAAAGTACTCAAGAAGAAGGGGCGAGGGAATGGAAAAGCAGCGAAGCACGGGGCGAGAGGCGAGCAGTTGCGAAACGATCCGCACCGGGGGCAGGAGCTGTAGAGGTGGAGGGGAGGGAGTCCGAGGGGGCGGAGTGCGGAGGGGCCGAGGCCGCCGAGCGCTAGAGCCCAGCTGCAGCTGTCAGCAGGCGCGCCGGGGCTCGGCCGAGCGTGCGCGCCCGGGACCAGCCTCCCTCCGGCGCCGGCGGGGACGGGCACCTCGGCGGCCTCGCTCTGCCGACGAGCCCGCGCGGCTTGGCGACGGCGAAACGAGAGAAGGAGCGCCGGGGCTCGAGCGAAGCCTCTCCGCCGTCCCCAGGCCTCCGCCTCCTGCGCCAGCGCCTCCTCCCGCCGCTCCCTCCGCCTGCCCGACCCCTCCCTCGCGAAGCCCCCTCCTCGCCGGTCCCACACCTCCCTCTAGCGACTCCAAGCCCCGTCCCTTCGCAGCGCTGCCTCCCTCTCCGGGCTCCACAGACGGAGAAACTAGATGGGTGGAGGACGTGCAGGCGGAGGGACTGTGGAAGGGTTTAGGTGACCGAGGCGAGAAGTCAAGATCGCCCATTTCAACCCTCAGGCAGGCTCCTGCCCAAAGTGGGGGGGTGGGGGCTCAGGGAGAGGGACGATGCGGGGCAACTCGTGGACTGTGCCAGGCTGCAGCCGGGGCTCGCAAAAATTACCCACTCTCCCGTTTGGGGCGTGGGACCCTAGGGACCTCTAGGCCGGCTCCGGGCCACAGTGCCCCCGGGGTCGCGCGGCCAGGGGCGCTGCCACTTGGACTGGGCGCCGCTCGGCGCCGACACGGTAGGCGCCGGATGTGGGCAACTGAAGAAGGGTCGCGGCTTCCCACAACCTCCCAGCGTCTGTCGGGGCCCCACCCGGCCGAGGCCACGTACGCCGCGGCTCGCGGGCGCCCAGGGAGGGTTTTCTCCCTCCCCCGCAGCCCCTTCAGCCAGGGGCGAGGACGGCCCGTGCGCCACGTTTCACTTCAGCTTTCACTGGCACCTCCCTGGCCATCTCCCCTGCTGTTTTCCCAGTGGGCTGCTCAGACTCGGGCCATCCGCGAAGGCCTCTGCCCCAGCCACGGACGTGAACAGAAAGAAAGCAAAAAACTCCGCGACTCAGCCACACCTTCCCTCCTCCTCAGAGAAACTCCCCGGTAAGCTCGGCAAGTTCTGGTAGTAAGGCGGCCTCTCGCGAGACTCCCCGCTCTGACGGCGGGGGCGGAGTAGCGGGAAGGTTGGTGTGGGTCACGGGACCCTGTGGGGTGACGTCACTCGCATCACGTGAACGTGTCCTGCCCGTTTCGCTTTGCGAAGGCAAAAAGGAAAGGAGTCCTGTGTGCTTTACTTACATGCGCAGAGATCCGCCCGATAGGGGTGGCACGGGAGTATCCCCCGTAGATGGCTCTCTGAAAACCCACTTAAGGGTGCAAGAATATGCCTTGCTCTTAAGCATGTCTGCTGTTGTTTCCGGTAAACAGGAAAATAATACTACATCGCATTTAAAATAGATAAATTACTTTTGATTATTAAAACAACTTCTGGGCCTTGCTTCCAGTTCTAGGTCTTGAATAAATTATGCAGTTGCACATTTAGAGCCACACGTAAAACAAAAGCGTTAGGGAGTCCTTTACAAATTACTGTCTTTTGTTTCACTTAATCCCTGCGTTCCCATTGCTCATAAACTCATCCTTAGTATTACATCATGAACTTAAAATTTCACAGCTGGAGGATAAAATGTAACTTGAAGTTACAGAGAATCTAAGATGTAAAGGCTCTGTTGCTTGCTCTCAGCGGCTGTTAATAAATTGCCTTGCCCGGGGTCCTACATAATCAGAATTCTCTTATTTTCTGATCTGGGAAATGCTGTTCTGCTAAGGACGGAGCTTCTGTTAAAGTACTCAAGATGTTCCTATATTTTAGCGCTCATTATAGCAGAATTGAAGTTTGTATGTGTTTTGAAATATCAGCCATATAAAGCAAGAAAGGTTTGGTGTAAAATATTCAGAGAAACATGATACCAAAAACTACACCAATGGAAGAAGCATGCTGTCTAAACAGTAATGATTGGTCTATAACTTGAAAAAAAAAAAACACCGAATTTGGTCTTGGAAAAAGATTTTGAATGTGTAAATATTTAGTAATGTGACTCCAGGTTATAGTAACTTAATATTCTTTCCTGAATATAAAAATGAAACAGAAGAAGTAAAATTAAAGCAATAAATTAGGATAAAAGAAAGTTTTATAACTGGGAAGAAAATCATTTCTTAAAAATTCAGGTAATGAAGTCTACTTAATTATGCGATTTATCTCAGTTATTTAAACTACGAATTATAAATGGTTATGATACTTGTGCAATGTAATAAACAACTGATTTGAATAATGTATTATTAGACAATAAGTGTATACACATATATACTTTTATGCCAATACTTTTGCTTAATCTGTGTTCTTTGATCTGTATTATGGACTCATTAAAATATTTATATCATTAAATTATATTATTAAAACAGTTATTTACAATTATTTCTGATGTATGAAACTCCTTAAAATCAAAGACCATTTTTTGAGTTGTACTTTGACATCATTTCAGGAATCAAACAAAACAGAGTTAAATAAAACATGTAGACCCTTTAACAGGATAACATAAGATGTTATTCTTTGGTTTAGAGACAGATGTATTTACATTTCATCATACATGCCTAACTGACTGCTCCCAAGAACAGAATGGCAGAGGGAGGCATGAACAGGGAGTTGTTAAAGAGAAAATTATTAATAAAACTTAGTAAAGATGATGACACATACTTTATTCAAAAGGGGCCATGAAAATGGCCAGATTTTGAAGTGGGGAGGAAAATTGGACTGACCTGACTCCTGCTAGCACAGTGGATTTATAATCAAGGAGTGGGGCAGGGACAGTGGATGTAAATTGCTAGTATAGTATATTGCTATACTAACTATAGTTAGTATTTTTACCTGTCTGGGATTTACTTATGTGAATTGTATAAGGCATCTACTTTCATTTTACCCTTCAAATGGATAGCTAGTCTTTTTTTTTTTATCTTTTATTTAATGAATATAAATTTCCAAAGTACGACTCATGGGTTACAATGGCTTCCCCCCCCATACCGTCCCTCCCACCAACAACCCTCCCCTTTCCCACTCCCTCTCCCCTTCCATTCACATCAAGATTCATTTTCGATTATCTTAATATACAGAAGATCAGATAGCTAGTCTTGACAATGCGTTAACTGAATAGTGCGTCATTTCCAGCTTACTGAAAAGAACTTGTTTTTTAAAAAAAATCATACATTCTTTTATATACTGGATTGTTTTATTACTGTCTGTTATGTTCCATTTGTCTGCTCCTGTACCAACACCCATCTTTTAGTTAATATAACATTAGAAGATGGCATCATCTCCCTCATCATTCTTTATTCTCTCTCTCTCTCTTTTTTTTTTTTTTTTTTGGACAGGCAGAGTTAGACAATGAGCAAAAGAGAGAGAGAGAGAGTTATAGACAGTGAGACAGAAAGAAAGGTCTTCCCCTTCCGTTGGTTCACTCCCCTAATGGCCACCATGGACAGCGCTGCACTGATCCGAAGCCAGGAGCCAGGTGCTTCCTCCTGGTCTCCCATATAGGTGCAGGGCCCAAGCACTTGGGCCATCCTCCACTGCCTTCCTGGGCCACAGCAGAGAGATGGACTGGAAGAAGAGCAACCGGGACTAGAACCCGCCGCCCCAACTGGGACTAGAACCCGGGGTGCTGGTGCCGCAGGCGGAGGATTAGCCAAGTGAGCCACGGTGCCGGCCATCATCATTCTTTATTCTCAAAACATTTTTTTTTCTAAGAACCAAAGCCTTAAATTACCTGATGGCAAGAGTTGGCAACATAAGGGGCGGGAATTTGGTACAGAGTTAAGAAACTACTTAGAATGCTTGCGTATCCTATCAGAGTGCCTGGTTCGAGTCCTGGCTCTGCTTCCCTGTGAGGCAGCAAGTGATTGCTCAAGTACTTGGGTCCCTGCCACCTGCATTGAGTTACAGGCTCCTGGTTTTGATCTGGCACAGTCACATCCAACATTGGGAGTAATCAGCAAATGAAAAGTGTTTCTTTCTCTTTCTCTTCCTTTCAAATCAAAATTAAAATAAATTTTAAAAATTGGCTATATGCTTTGTATCAGGTATATAATATGGATTTTAGACAGGATAGATTTTAGAATATATTTTCACAATCTATTATCACCAAACCTGTATCATTGTACTACTCCTGTCCCACTTACATTTTGAAAGGCCCAGCTAATTTATTACTATATAATTACTACTTATTCATGTGCTAGATCATCAAGGCCCTGCTATTTCTTGTTCCTCTGCTGTATTCCTTCCCAGACTTGGTTATAGATTTGCTCATTGAATACTTCAAAAAGTAGAAAGAAGTTTTAAAACTCTATTTGCCTGATTACATAGTGCATGTGGCTAAACCTATCCACAAAATCTGCTTCATCATGCTTTCCTAATTGGTTTGGAGCTGAATGCATAGCTGTGGTACAAGCATCAGATTTCCCTGCATTAAGATGCTAACTTTTGGGCAAAGGAATGTGAGCAGATGTGATTGCATGCCACTCCCAGACCCTGGCCATGAAGAATACCCGTGTGTGTTCTTTAATGTTCTTCACAGTTTCTGAATGACCAAGAAGCAATTCCAAGGGCAATATTGTAGGCACCATGTTGAAGACTGCAGAACCTTTCTCAGCCTGCAGTACCTAAAAGACTTCAAGACTTAATAGAGCAGAGTTGCTGATAACATGGAAACTCTGCTCTGGACCAAAGAAACGAACTTCTTGTAATGTAAGAACTGAATATTAGCCCACTGTATTTAAATGAAAATGTATAGAGTTCTTAAATTCAGAAGTCCTGTACAAATCTAACATAACTCAAAGCCGAGGTATCAATTTTAATGAATGAATGAAAATATATAGTTTGGATTATGATTGTGTTTTAGTCTCTATAATATGCTGCTCTCCATTGATGTGGCAACTGGGAGTTGGCTGTGTTTCAGATTGCCCATCTCTAGTCAGAGCAAATCTGTTAAGTTAAATGAATAAAAAGAAACCAGTTTACCACTGGCACTTCACACTACCAGTGTCCCTTACCCCCAAAACACACCTCCCTAACACATACACGTGTCTTACTTCTAGTCAATAAAGGCAATAGATACTGAGATTCTGCAAACTATGGCAATACCACTGGAAAAGGTCATGCACATGTCTCTTTAAAATCCTTCCATTTTAATGCTGTTTTATTCATTTATTACACCCATGGGGAGAAGGAAACCTCAATTAATGGTTTATTGGCAAGCAACACCTCTTTTTCACAACTGCTTAGTTTATTTAACAAGGAAAATATGTTCTCAATTTAAGAGTGAAAAGTGTTCTTGAAGGTGGAGGCAATTAAGCTGGGAGTGTTGTCAAAGAACAAAGTAACAGACAATAAAGCACCCCTGAAGCTTGAATGTGAAGAATGATGTCATTAATTTTGCAGTATTCAGCCTATAAATTTGTATGTGTGTGTGAGTGTATTGCTGAACATTTGTAGAAAGAATTGAAAGGTAAGTTTGAGTCAAAAAATTTGAAATCCATGCATGTTTTTTATAGCATGAATTCTCTGTAAACTTTTTGAAGACCCCAGGTGCTCTGAGAATATAATGTAGAGAAAATAATGTCCCCATTTTTAGCATTTACTTTTGAGTGGGACAAATTGATATTAATTAATTAAAAAATAAATATAAAGGAAGAAATCACAATCTGTGAGAAAGTAGAATACTTGTTTTGATGGTGTACACACAGAGGGTCTTTGTAAGAAAGGTTGAGCAAACAAGGATCCCCAAAACGAGAGATAATGAAATGAAACATAAAATACAGGGAAGAGCATCCTACTAGGTATAACATAACAAATTCGAAAAAGTGAATGAAGTCAAATCTGGGCAACATGTAGTCAGCAAAACATGTCTGCAGAAGTGGGCAGGGGAAAACTCAGGGGACACTTAAAACTGTGTGAAGAACAGTGTGGAAACACTGAAAGAACTTAAGAATAGGTGTAACATTACTGTCCCATGAAGTTCATTCTGTCTGCCTTGTAGAAAATGAATTTTAAAATCTATGGTGGTCAACATAAAAGACTTTTCTGTATAAACTCTGCACAGAGTATACAAGACCACAAATCAGTAAGTATTGTCTGCCTTAGAAAAATTCTCCTGGGCCGGCACCATGGCTCACTTGGTTAATCGGCTGGCATCCCATGTGGGCGCCTGGTTCTAGTCCCGGTTGCTCCTCTTCCATTCCAGCTCTCTGCTGTGACCCAGGAAGGCAGTGGAGGATGGCCCAAGTGCTTGGGCCCTGCACCCGCATGGGAGACCAGGAGGAAGCACCTGGCTCCTGGCTTCGAATTGGCGCAGCGCGCCGGCCATGGCGGCCATTTCGGAGGTGAACCAACGGAAGGAAAATCTTTGTCTCTCTCTCTTTCTCTTTCACTGTCTAACTCTGCCTGTCTAATTAAAAAAAAATTCTCCAAGCCTAAGTTATTGTAGACTATGATCTGCCACCTGGTCAAATAGCTTGCTCATCAATTTAGTTAAGACTTTCTTCATTGTATCCCTAGTTTTAAACTATTAGGTCATAAATTTTGTCTAATTCTCAACCATTTCTTCATGAAAGACTTCCTTAAACCACTTGGAGCCAGACCCCCAATCCTATCTTTGTCTTCTTTCTGAAACAAAAGGATCCTAACAAGCTGATACTCTCCCAGCTGCAATGAATCTTGAGAGAGTTATTAACAGGTTGTATGAAAATATTTTGAAGAGTTCAGCCATGTAAACATAAGACATTGTTTCACCAATACTGGAATACTCATACTGTAAACTATAGGCAACTATTAATATATTAAATTATATGGTAGGAAAGTATTGGCATAGAAAAATGTCTAAAAGTTCAAGTTACTGAAGAGTTTACATGTTTTAGTTCCAGCTTCATCTGCTTAATTGAATAGACAGTAAATTCTCTAAGCAGAGCTTAGATGTTAACTGTGATTATCAATGGAGATAGAAATACTAGTGGATTTTTGCAGCAACTTCTGATTTTCCTTCACTGAAAACTTCTGCAACAAAAGCAGTGAATACTGTAAAGAGATCTATCTAAGTTTCTAATTGACATCTACAAGGATACTTTAAAAATTTTGTGGGGAAAACGGAGTTTAAAAATAATTTTATTTTGATTCAAAAAATTTGAAATCCATGCATACTTTTTTATAATACACATTTTCTAATAACCTTTTGAAGACTTCTTCATATGCATGGATTTCAGCATATAATGCCAAAATAAACTTATCTTTTAATTTTTTTTTCATTTTAGCAGCTTCAATATAGTTCTGAAATAATTCTCTATTTTACAGATGAGGAGATAGGCACAGAGGTATGTTCAAAGTGGACAGGCATTGTGGCATACTGTGTTAAACTGCCACTTGAGATGCCCACATTCCATATTGGAAGCTACACTGCTTCTCATACAGCTTCCTGCTAATAATGTGCATCCAGGGAGGCAGCAGATGATGGCTCAATTATGTGAGTCCCTGCAACCCACATAGGGGACCCAGATGGAACTCTTGGCTTCTGTCTTCAACCTAGCCCAGACCAGGCAGGCACTGGGGAAATAAACCAGCAGATGGAAACTCTCCCTCTCTCCCTCTCTCCCTCCCTCCCCCTTCTCTCTCTCTCTCTCTCACTCACACACACACACACACACACACTTTCAAACTAATTACTTTTTTGTAAAAACATGTTCAAAGAAGTGACTGAATAGAAATAAAACCCAAAGATTCCAGGGAGAATTGGAGAGAAAACCACACTAGAAATCCTACAAGAGTAACAGGAACTGCATGTACTTGTGTGGAAGGTGCGGACATGCAGCACAAACATCAATACAACACATGACTGCAACAGCTAGGAGCCAGAGATCACCTTGAAGACAGAAACAGAGGTGAGACTAGACTGCAGCAAACCATGGTGATATAGCTGGGGGAAGAGCATGGTGTGAGTCTGGACCAGAGGCCTGGGGGCTAGTGGTTGCTAATGGTTGTCTGCGGACCCAGTGGAAGTAGAGGGGGCACATTTATCTTGCCCCAGATTCCCAACAGCAGTGCCCGCTGCCCTGCTGAGAAAGGGCGGGTGTCATTTTGGGCTTGGGCAGGAGCTGCAGAAGACTTTGTGCCCACAGCAACTGGCTGAGACAGATCTTCTCTTCAATACTGATGGCAGTGGAGGGGAGAGAGCAACATTCAGAGAGTGGCTCTTATATACACATGTGATCCAGAGATTCTGGTAGAGGGAAAAATCTGCAGTCCCCACTGATTTTGAGCCTAGCTGGGAGGTAGCTGGGCACAAACATAGGACTGTAAGGTGACCCCAGCCTTCCAGGGTCAATATACCTAAGCAGAGCTGGCTCAGGTAACACCTGCCTCTCTGCTTACTGGACAGGTTGGCAGGGCAGAGCAAAACCTCTGCACTCAGCAACAGTGGGAGTTTTGTATGCTGAGACCATGGGGACTCAGTGCTTACATGAGAAGGTGTAGGGTGTAGCTGGAACTCTGGGCAATCACTGTGTGCTGCTCCACATGCTCAGAGCTCATTGGTTGCCTGGTGCAAGTCAATGCAGTGGGAACTGTGCTCACAGTGAGGACTGTGCAGATCATTTGTGTAGTTCATACAGTGGTGCATGAGGGTTGAACACACTGAGAGCTGACACCCAGGCATTGCTCAGCTTGAAAGAGTGGAGGTGAGGGTGACCTCACAAAAACAGAGGTGACTATTTTCCCCCTTCTGTTAACAAGAGGAGATCTACCACGCCCAACTTGGGTGTTACTCTGGAAACTTGCCCCACTCTGGAGCACTGACCAGAGCTCCCCAGCCACAACCACGTCAGACTTCTTAGTATTCACTGAAAGTACAGAAATTCCACTAAGCCACAGAGGCATAGCTCAAAGTCAAAAGCCATCAGAGAAAAAAAAATCAACTCCAAAAATGCCTAACAATAAATGCAGAAATTCAAGAAACAAGAATAAGGAAGATACCACAACTCCCCCCTGCCCCTCCACTTCACAGGAACACAATAACATTTCAATATTAGAATGGGAAGATGAAGAGATTGTAGAAATGCTGGAAATAGAATTAAAAAATTAATCATAAGATTACTCAAAAGCAATCAAAAGCAAATCCACAAACTAAAGAAAACAATACATGACATGAATGAAAATTTTTCCCATGAAATTGAGATTTTTAAAGAGAAATCCAAATGAAATCTTAGAAATGAATAATTCAATAGATCGAATAAAAATGTGGTGGAAAGCCTTAAGGGCAGACTTGGTGAGGCAGAAGAAAGAATATGTGAACTAGAAGACAAATCTTTGGAGGAAATCTTTCAGTCAGACAAAAAAAAAAAAAAAAAAAGGAGAAGGAGAAGAAGAAGAAGAAATTAGAAAACTTAAAAACAGAGTTGGAAATTTATGGGATGCTATCAAATGACCCAACATAGATGTCTTATGAGTTCCTGAAAGTAGGGAAACAGAGAATGGACTAGAAAGCCTATTTGTGAAATAATTCCAGAAGTTTTCCCCAATTTGGAGAAAGAAAGGGATGTTCAAGTAGAGGAAGCACATAGAACTCCTAACAGACATGATCAGAAAAGATCTTCATCACAACACATTGTCGTCAAAATTTCCACAGTAAAACATAAAGAAAAGACTCTAAAATGCACAATGGAGAAACACCAGATTACTTTCAAAGTATCTCCAATTAGATTCACAGCTGACTTCTCATCAGAAACCCTAAAGGCTAGAGAGAATGGTGAGATATGGTCCAAGTCTTAAGAGAAAAAACTATTAATCCAGAATACTGTACCCTGCAAAGCTCACATTTATGAATGAAGGTTAAAAAAAAAAAGACCTTCCATAACAGAGGGAAATTGACTAAATTTGTCAACATTTGTCCAGCCTTACAAAAGATGCTTAAGCATGTGCTACACACAGAAACACAGAAAGGTAGCCATCACTATGAAAGAATGTGAAGGCAGAAAATCACCAGTAAAAGTACCACCAAAGAAATTCAAGTAAACAATGGAAATATGTATGGAAAAATGGCAAGACCAAGTCATTACTTATGAATAGTCACCTTGGATGTAAATGGCCTCAATTCCCCAGTTAAAAGGTACAGGCTAGGGTCCAGTGTCATGGCATAGTGAGTAAAGTCGCCACCTGCAGTGTTGGCATCCCAAATGGGTGCTGGTTCAGATCCTGGCTGCTCCACTTCTGATCCAGCTCCCTGGTAATGTACCAGAGAAAGCAGAAGATGGTCCGAGTCTATGGGCCCCTAGACAAAGACCTAGGCAAACAACAACAAACCAAACCCCAAATAATAGAAGGAAAGAAATAATTAAAATTAGAGAAGAAATAAACAAAACTGAAAAAAAAATCTGTGAAATGAAGAGTTGGATTTTTGAAAAAATAAACAAAATTGATAAACTATTGGGCTAACTGATCAAAAAAAAAAAAAAAAAAAAAAAAAAAAAAAAAACAAGGAGAAGACCCAAATCAATAAAATCAGAGATGAAAAAGGAGAGGTAACAACAGATAACCACATGGGTACCACAGAAAGAAAAAGAATCATCAGGAATTACTACAAAGAGCTATATGCCAACAAATTGGGAAGCCTAGAAATACGGATAGATTCCTGGACACATACAATCTACCAAAATTGAGACATGAAGACACAGAAAACCTAAACAGACCAATAACCAAGACAGAAATTAAATCAGTAATAAAGACCCTCTCAACAAAGAAAAGCCCAGGACCAGATGTCTTCATGGCTGAATTCTACCAGACATTTAAAGAATTAACTCCAATTCTTCTCAAGCTATTCAAAACAATTTAAATGGAAGGAATTCTTCCAAACTCCTTCTATGAGGCAAGCATCAACTTAATTCCTAAACCATAAAAAGGTGCATCAGATAAAGAGAACTATAGACCAATATCCCTGAACAACATAGATGCAAAAATCTTCAACAAAATATTAGCTAATTGAATCCAACAAAAAGCTTCAGAGAGATTTTTCACCTAGACCAAATGGAATTTATCTCTGGTATGCAGCAATGGTTCAACATTTGCAAATCAATAAATGTGATATCACATTAATAAACTGAAGAACAAAAACCATAGGGTTATGTCAATAGATGCAGAGAAAGCATTTGATGAAATATAATACCCTTTCATGGTGGAAACCATATGCAAACTGTGTATAGAATAAATGTGCCTCAACACAATAAAGACAATTTATGACAAACCCATGGCCAGCATTCCTATTGAGTGTGGAAAAGCTGGAAGCATCTCCCCTAAGATCCAAAACAAGGCAAGGATGCCCACTCTCATCATTCCTATTTTTTCTTTTTTTTTTTGTTATATAGTTATTTTTTTTATTTAATAAATGTGAATTTACAAAGTGTAACTTTTGTATTGTTGTGGCTTCCCCTCCCAACCTCCCTCCCTCCCGTGGCCCTCCCCTCTCCCACTCCCTCTCCCATCCTGCCCTTCATCGAGTTTCATTTTCAATTACCTTCATATACTGAAGATCAACTTAGTATATACTAAGCAAGGATTTCAACAGGCTGTACTCACACAACCTCACAAGGTATAGGGTATTGTTCGACTAGTAGTGTTGTTTTTAAGTTTCATAGTAAAACATATTAAGGACAGAGATCCTACGTGGGGAGCATGTACCCAGTGACTCCTGTTGTTGATTTAACAATTGGCACTCTTATTTATGACGTCAGAAATCACCCGAGACTCTTGCTATGAGCTGTCTAGGCTATGGAAGCCCCTTGAGTTCACTGACTCTGAACTTGTTTAGTCAAGGCCATATCACAGTGGAGGTTCCTTCCTCCCTTCAGAGAAAGGCGCCTCTCTCCTTGCTCATCATTCCTATTTAATATAGTCCTGGAAGCTTTAACCAAAGCCATTAGGGAAGAAAAGGAAATCAAAAGGATACAAATTGGAAAGGAGGAAATCAAACTATCCTTATTTGCAGGTGACATGATTCTATTTATAGGTAATCCAAAATACTCCACTGAGAGACTATTGGAACTCATAAAACAGTTTGGTAAAGTAGCAGGATATAAAATCAACACAGAAAAATCAATAGCCTTTGTATACACAGACAATGCCATGGCTGAGAAAGAACTTTTAAGATCAGTCCCATGGAGACGGGGAGGAGGTACCCGGCTCTTGGCTTCGGATTGGTGCAGCGCCGGCCATAGCGGCCACTGGGGGAGTGAACCATTGGAAGGAAGACCTTTCTCTCTCTCTCTCACTGTCTGTAACTCTACCTGTCAAAAAAAAAAAAAATCAGTCCCATGCACAATAGCTACAAAAATTCAATTAAATACCTCAGAATAAATTTAACCACAGATGTGAAAGACGTATACAATGAAAATTACAAAACTCTGAAGAAATAAATAGTAGAATACATTAAAAAACAAAAAAATCTTCCTTGTTAATGGATTGGAAGAATGAACATCATCAAAATGTCCATACTACCAAAAGCAATTTACAGATTCAATGCAATCCCAACCAAAATACCAATGCCATTCTTCTCATATCTAGGAAAAAATGATGCTAAAATTCATATGTAAATATAAGAGACTCCAAAGAGTTGAAGCACTCTTATATAACAAAAACAAAGCCAGAGGCATCATAATTCCTGATTTCAGGGCAAACAACAGGGCAGTTATAATCAAAAGAGCCTGATACAGGCACAAAAACAGATGTATAGACCAATGGAACAGAATAGAAACTCCAGAAATCAGTCCACAGATCTACAACCAACTTATCTTTGACAAAGGAGCTAAAATCAACCCCTGAAACAAGGACAGTCTTTTCAACAAATGTTGCTGGGGAACTGGATCTCTGTGTGCAGAAGTATGAAACTAGACCCCTAACTTATACCTTACAGAAAAATCCATTCAAAACTGATCAAAGACCTAAATCTATGGCTCAATACCATCAAATTACTAGAGAACATTAGGGAGACTCTGCAAGACATTGGTATAGACGGAGTTCTTGGAAAAGACCCTAGAAGCACAGGCATTCAAAGTCAAAACTGACAACTAAGTTTACAGCAAGTTTCTGCACTGCAAAAGAAACACTCAGCAGAGTGAAGAAGCAACCAACTCAGTGGGTGAAAATATTTGCAAACTATGCAACAGATAAATGGTTAACATCCAGAATCTATAAAGAGCTCAATAAATTTAAAAATAACAACAAAAAAAATCCAGTTAAGAAATTACAGAGTTGAGCAGGCATTTTACAAGAGAGGAAATTCAAATGGCCAACAGACACTTAAAAAAATGCTTAGGATCACTAGCCATCAGGGAAATGCCAATCAAAACAACAATGAGGTTTCACCTCACTCCAGTTAGAATGGCTCTAATACAGAAACCAACAAATAACAAATGCTAGCCAGAATGTGGGGAAAAAGGGACACTAATCCACTGTTGGTGGGAATGTAAACTGGTGCAGCAACTGCGGAAGGCACTATGGCGATACCTCAGAAATCTGAAAATAGGGGGGCTGGCACTGTGGCGCAATGGATTAACGCCCTGGCCTGAAGCGCCAGCATCCCATATGGGCACCGGTTCTAGTCCCAGATGCTCCTCTTCCACTCCAGTTCTCTGCTCTGGCCTGGGATAGGAGTAGAAGATGGCCCAAGTCCTTGGGCCCCTGCTTCCGCATGGGAGACCTGGAAGAAGCTCCTGGCTCCTGGCTTCAGATCGGCGCAGCTCCAGCCGTTGCGGCCATCTGGGAAGTGAACCATCGGATGGAAGACCTCTCTCTCTCTCTCTCTCTGCCTCTCCTCTCTCTCTCTATAACTCTGACTTTCAAATAAATAAATAAATAAATCTCCTCTCTCTGTAAATCTTAAAAAAAAAAAGAAATCTGAAAATAGAACACCATATGATCCAGCCATCCCATTCCTGGGAATTTACCCAAACCAAAGGAAATTAGCATCTGAAAGTTTTATCTGTAACCCTGTGTTCATTACAGCACAATTCACAATACCTAAGATGGAATAAACCCAGATGTCTATCAGCTGTTGACTAGATAAAGAAATCATGGTATATATACACCATGGAGTACTACTCAGCTGTAAAAAAGAAAAATGAGGGGGCCAGCGCCGTGGCTTACTTGGTTAACCCTTTGCCTGCGGTGCTGGTATCCCATATGAGCACTGGGTTCTAGTCCTGGTTGCTCATCTTCCAGTCCAGCTCTCTGCTGTGGCCCACGAGGACAGGGGAGGATGGCCCAGGTGCTTGAGCCCCTGCAACCGCATGGGAGACCAAGAAGAAGCACCTGGCTCCTGGCTTCAGATCGGCGTAGCTCTGACCGTAGTGGCCATTTGGGGGAGTGAACCAATGGAAGGAATACCTTTCTCTCTGTCTTTCTCTCTCTCACTGTCTAACTTTATCTGTCAGAAAAAAAGCAAGGGAGGGAGGGAGGCAGGGAGGCAGGGAAAAATGAAATCCTGTCTTTTGCAACAAGATGGACACAACTGGAAATCTTTACACAAAGTGAAATAAGGCAGTCCCAAAAAGTTTTCCCTGATTTCAGGTAACTAACAGAGTACCTAAAATGTAATGTATTGGAGTTAAATTGACATTTTCATATTTGATGATTGTTTACAGCCCTGTCTCTTCCACTGAGGAACAGTGTTTTCTTTTTTTCTTCATACTATTTATTGAACTATTTATTTAGTGTTGGGTTAACTATACAATCATTAAATGAATTGAAAACAGATCTTGGTAAAAATTAAGAGTGGGAATGTGAGAGGGAATAGGAAGAAGGGTTGGAGCATGGGCAGGTGGAAGGGTGGGGAAGAAGTATCACTGTGTTCCTAAATCTGTATATATGAAATACATGAAACTTGTATAACTTAAATAAAAATATAAAAACAAGAAAAAAAGAAATTAAAAAGCCAAATACATGAAATGTATAATTTTAATAAAATTTAAAAAATTTTTTATAAAAGAAATCAAACCCAAGTTGGCTGAACATGCAGCTTGTATTTTAAATTACTGTATTGTTAGATTCTGTGTTTTTATTCAGTTGTCTGTGCCACAGCTAGATACTCATATACACTGTATACCTATGGGTAATGCTGAAAATATTGAACTACTTCTTTGGCAGCTCTTTAATAGGTAGAGCAATGTGAAGAGAGCAAATGGACAAGAGGAAACCAGCTAAATTTCCTTCTTTGCTAATTAGCTACTTAGTCCCTGAATATCACATATTAGCTAGTTTTTCTGGAGAGATTGATAGCATGATATCTAAACATACTGCTTCTGTGGCTGTCATTTTCTGCAGCAGTTTGAATGAGCCCATTTATCCCCTTTTATACTTTGTCTTCATTTTTTTTTTTTTTACTTCTCTCTGGCTCTGATATCTCCATTCTTCAGTTTTGTTTCTATTTTATCTCAGGCTACATGAAGAGGTCTAGAAGTGGTCCAAGCATAGGAACTTCTAGACCATGGGATAGGTGTGAAAATATGGACTAAATGGTAAGGGAGTAAGGGAATAATAAAGCCCTAAATTCTCACTAGATATGCCTGAGACTATAAGAAAACTTGTTCTCTTAATGTTCCCAGCCCAACCCATCTAATCTTCTGAGCGTATTTCCAAACTCTACTTCCTGATCTTTAATCCAAGCTCTTCCAACAGGTTGGCAAAGCAGATGTTCCTCAGAAATGTAAAAATTCACATCCATATTGGTTCTGCCAATTGCTCTTCTTACCTTCTGTTTAAGTCTGCGTTACCCAACTTCCATCCCTCTACAACTCCGAGGATACCGATAATGATCAAAGACTTCCATTTATCAAATCCAGACAATTGGCCTAAACCATACCCTCATGGGACTCTATAAAAACCTACATAACGAATTACCACTTTTGAACTCTTTTTACTGAATCAATTCAATTCTGACAGTACCCAAAAGTAGCACAGATCCCATAAGTAAGGGCTAAATCCTCTACTTCCAATGCCAGCTGCATGTCACAGGTTGCCTCCTGTACTAATGACTAATTGGCTATAAATTGGGAATTCCCATTATCCCCTCTGCATGTTTGGTAATTTGCTGGAACAGCTCAGGGAAACACAGGAAAACATTCATTTTACTCATTTATTATAAAAGATATTATAAAGGATATATGGAAGAACCAAATGAAGAGGTCCAAAAGGATTACCAGCAAAGGAGCTTCTGCAATTGGGGTATACCACCTCCTAGCTCATGTATGTGTCCGCCAACTTGAAAGTCCCCTCCCCTTCTATCATTTAAAGTTTTTTATGGCAGTCTTATCATATAGGTGCAATTGATTAGATCATTGCCACTTAAAATTAGCCCAATATCTAGCCTCTTCCTCGACCCATAAATCATGAGTTGTTGCTGAACATTTCAATCATACATAGTTTTTCTGGAGACCAGTACCAATACTGAGGCTACCTAGGGGGCCTCAACCACTAGTCATCTCATTAGCATACAGAACATTCTTATAACTCTTGAGATGGTTAAGATGTTAGAAGTTGTATGCTAGCAACTGGGGACAAAAGCCAAATATGTATTTACCACAAGGGAGTTTCTTGAAATTTTCTTCATTGATGCTTTTGTGTTCCAGTTGTTGTTTCCAAATGCTGTGAATTATTTTTTACTATCCCTTTTTCTACCACGTTCTTTCTTCCTTTTTGCCTTAAATTTAGGCCTTTCCTCCTACTGTGAAATGGATAACAAAAACAAAGCCCCTGTCGAATGTCTCCATACAGAAAACTCCCACATCATGATCCATAGTCCCAAGATATCCTCTGAGTTGCACATTCGTATTTCCTACTTCATGCTTGCCTGACAGAATATCCTTGCTAACATCTCAATTTATGTTCATGATAGCATTTCACATTTACTAGACTTCAATCTTCGGAGTAATGTTTGATCACTCCCTTCCCTTTTATTCCCCTTTTCTGACAAATATCAAACCCTATGGATTCTGTATAAAAAACATCCTTTTTATCTACCCAAGCAGATTTATTCCTTCCTATTTATATATCATTATCATGTAACATAAATTTATTATCTTGGTGCTCAGTGGCTGTCATGGTCTCCCAGTCGACTGTTTCACTACTGAGACTGCTTTTCCAAATGACCAGCCCACTTCTTCAGTCTTCCTTAACTTATTCTAAACTTCTTAACTCAGATGAAAGAAATTGCCATTTCTATGTCAGTCAATTATTTATGTAGACCCAAACTGTGATTGTAACTGAAAAGGAGGAAAACTATCTTATTATCCTGCAAACAATAGCAAGAACATTCTTTGGAAGTTGTTGTGTAAAATGGATGCTTGTAAACACAAGATTACAAAAGATGACTGAAATGAGTGATGTACTCTAGTGAACTTGCCCGTTAAGCACAATCATGAAGAAAACAGGAAGTAACTCCCTATTCCTCCAGCTAGAAGGAAAGTAAAAAAATATATGGAAATAATTTTTTAAACATACAAGATGTTATAGTTTATGAAAAAGTCAAAAGCTAATGCCCAGGGAGATCTTATTAGCACATTGATTGCTTCCATTCTTGCTTTGTTTATCCTCTCTTTCCCTTTTTTTTTCAGATCATTAAGCTGTGCTTGTGTAAAAGTTTCTGATTCTTTTTTATTTCACCTCTTCAATTCTTTATTCACAAATTGTTCCAAAGGAACACTTTATTTAAAAAAAATACAGATTGTTTTCAGCTTGAGAAACCCATTATTCAAAGGAAAGAATGAAAATTAAATTCATTCTGAATGCAACTGAAAGAAAATCATTTTATTTACTCTTTTTAACAAGGATTTGCCAATCTCTGAACACCAAAGAGACCCGGAATCTGAAAGAGATTTCAAAAGATCAATTCAGCAGTAAAAGAAAAGCACTTTGGTATATTCCAATGTGTATTCAATATAGATTATTGCCAGGATGGTATCACAGTTCTAATGATTCCTAAAGCTTGTTTTGAAGCAATATTTATGCAATTAATTACATATTAAAATATATTTCAAGTGACAGGAATGAGTTTGAACTACCTTAAGCAAGATGAAATAATTTATTAAAAGGGTTAAAGATAAACAAAATGATAAGAATTACCATTGTTTCAATGAGGTTTATGATTTTAGAATTGAAAAACAACAAAATTTAGCATCCTTGGTAACTCCCTATATCACTTGTCGTTCTTTCTGTAATCTACTTTTTATTTTGTGTGGCCCAAGTGACAAGTCAACTCCAAAATGTTGCACAGGTTGCTCACTATACAAGTGTGTACAGTTGAGGGAGTTAAAATGCAATCCTACTTCTGCTAGCTACGCTAGAACCCTGAGGGCCATGTTGTCCTAAAAAGGTTGCCTTTTTTGGTTTCCAAAATGCAGCATATGGCCAAGTGGAGGTCCCATCAGATGGTCATGGGTTTGCATGTTTCAGGTCTAATCATGCAAAGAAAATGAATCTGTTTCAAACTGTAAAGAGATTTTGAAGGTGCTACCCACTTTGGATTCAACTATCTCTGATTCAAAACGTAAGGATATGTTTTTTAAAGTGTGAATCAAATAGTACTCGGTAAAATGGGCTGTTATTCATAATACCTCTACATTTATGTATTTCAGACTTTCCACTAACTACAGAGATTTCCTAAGAGTCAATTACTTACAATGTTTATATCAAAATTGTAAATATGCCAAGGACAGTAAAAATGATCTAGGTTTGTAGTAAGAGCTAGTTTTTTTCTCTTCATATGCATAAAATTATGTATAGTTGGCTCTGCATGTCTAAGGTACAATTGTTGAAATATTTATTTGTATTTTTGCTCCAAAAATAATTGTTATCTTTCATCTGGGGTTACCAAATTTAGCCTATAAAAATACAAGTTGCACAGTTAAATTCAAATTTCAGTTAAATAACAAATAATCATTTATTAGAAATACGTACATATTTGGGACCTAGATATACTTAAAATACTTTCATGGATATATTTACATTAAGTGAGTACTAATTGTCATAAATTCAAATTAACTAGGTATGCTTATTTATTTTTTGTTGTAAGCTAAGCCCAATAGAATTACAGTAGAATTGTAGGAGATGAGGATATACAATCCAAAATGGGAAAGATTATTGGGTTGAAGACAATTCAGCAGAAGCAAATCCAGGAAAGCTCTCTGCTCTCCCTCTATTTGCTTGAAAGCAGGATGTAGATCTACGCAGACAAAAAGTTTAGAACCTTACCCTCTGGAGAGTGTACCAGAAGAATCTACATTGACAAGCTTTACTAACTAGACATTTCTGCCATTTATTTGACTTCCCCCAAATTGCTACTCATAGAGAATTACACTCTCTTTTTTATCTTATCATTTTTTGAAAAATTATTTTCCATTTTGAAAATGCTACATAGGCTTGAATTTACAGTCACTTTTTTGATACACTCATTCTTTGTATGTCTCTCATATATGATAGTACTTTGAAAGTTACTTATGGGGTACTGGTTGTGGATGGTAAAGCCAGGGCCTGCAGCACTGGAATCCCATATGTGTGCCAGTTCAAGTCCCATCTACTTCACTTCTGATCCAGCTCCCTGTCAATGCACCTGGGAAAGTATTGGAGGATGGTTAAAGTGCTTGGACCCCTGCACCCACATGGGAGACCTGGATGAAGCTCCTGGCTCCTCACTTTGGTCTGGCCCCGTCATGGTTGTTGTTGTTTGGGGAATGAGCCAGAGGATGGAAGATTTCTCTCTCTCTACTGCTGCCTCTCCATAACTCTTCCTTTCAAATAAATCTTTTTTGAAAAAGTTACTTTCATTATATTATATGTGCACTCAATCATACAGTGGAGCAAAAATTTTTGATAAATAAAATACAATTAGTTAGACGCCACATAATTTTATCAAATGCTAACTTAGATTTTAGAGCTGAAAGAAATCATATATTTACATCATTAGTATTCTCATGTCTCTTTTCCTTTTTATTTTAAATATTTTAATCTTAAATTAACTACATAGAATCACTATAATTATTTATAATTAGCCATTTAAAAATACTTAATTTTGTCTTTAGTCATAGAAACTAAAGAAGGATTGGTATTTCTGCTTTTTAAAAAATGGCACATTATGTGCTAAACTTTAAAACTTAAATACCCAGGGGCCAGCACGTGGCTCACTTGGCTAATCCTCCGCCTGCAGCGCCGGCATCCCATATGGGCACCGGGTTCTAGTCCTGGTTGCTCCTCTTCCAGTCCAGCACTCTGCTGTGGCCCGGGAGGAGAGTGGAGGATGGCCTAGGTGCTTGGGCTCCTACACCCGCACGGGAGACCGGGAGGAAGCACCCGGCTCCTGGCTTCAGGCTGACGTAGCGCAGGCTGTTGTGACCATTTGGGGAGTGAACCAACGGAAGGAAGACCTTTCTCTCTGTCTCTATCTCATTGTCTATAACTCTACCTGTCAAAATAAAAAACAAAAAAGGAAGTGAACCAGAGGATTAAAGATCTCTCTAAAAAAAAAAAAAAACCAACAACTAAAAAACACAAATAACAAGGGTTTGCAAAAGGTTAACTTTCTCTTTATATCATGTATAAATTTAAAAGTTGGAAAAATTATTTAGGGACATGCAAAATATACTTTATCAGATAATTCTTTTTTATTAAATATCTGTTTATTTGAAAGGCAGAATTACAAAGAGTAAGAGAGACAGAGTGAGAGACCTTCCATTTGCAGGTTCATTCCCCAAATGGCAGCAACAACTACGGCTGGGCCAGGCCAAAGCCAGGAGCTTCATTGGGTCTCCCACGTGGGTAGCAGGGGCCCAAGCACTTGGGACATCTTCTGCTGCTTTCCCAGGCACAGGGAGCTGGATCAGAAGTGAAGTAGCCAGGACTCAAACCAGCATTCATGTGATATGTTGTCATCACAGGTACAGTTTAACCTGCTGTAATACAATGCCAGCCTTGAATCAAGTTATTCTAAAGAGTATTATTTTTATAAGCAATTAAAGAAATACCTTAATTTTCCTTTATTCCTCAAAAGTAACACGCAAGCCATGATAATGTTATAGATAGAACGAGCACCTATTTTGTTCCATAGAATATATTATTCATTTTTTAATTTTTTTATTTTTATATTTTTTGACAGGCAGAGTTAGACAGTGAGAGAGAGACACACACACAAACACAGAGAAAGGTCTTCCTTTTCCATTGGTTCACCCCCCAAATGGCTGCTACTGCTGGTGCACTGCGGCCGGCGCGCTGCACCGATCCGAAGGCAGGAGCCAGGTGCTTCTCCTGGTCTCCCATGGGGTGCAGGGCCCAAGCACTTGGGCCATCCTCCACTGCACTCCCTGGCCATAACAGAGAGCTGGCCTGGAAGAGGGGCAACCGGGACAGAATCCGGCGCCCCGACCGGGACTAGAACCTGGTGTGCCGGCGCCGCAGGCGGAGGATTAGCCAAGTGAGCCGTGGTGCCAGCTGGAATATATTATTCATGATGTCATGATGTACATTTTAATTTTGTTTCTTTTTTCTAATTCTTAATCAGGTAGATATTGTGATCTAGATTTTTTAAAAAGCTTTTCAAAACTGATGCTTAGAAATACTGATTTTTTACCTCTGAGTAACGTAGGTAGGCTTTTGTTCTGAAGCCTATATGGTATTCCATAATCAAAAAATAAATCTAAATATTTGACTTATCTCTAAGGTAGAAAGTACTAATTATTTATCTTGGTTTCTTGAGTTTGTATTAATCCAAGCAAAGATAAATAAATTATTTATTTATATTCACATGTTTTTTATTTATGTGATTTTAAGAATCAATATTGGTATCCAACAACTCTTTATGAAATAATGAATAACTCAACTTCAGCTGTAGTGCATTGTGTAGGGAACAGGGATAATGTCCGATGATCTTTTTGTGTAAATAATTCTGTAAATTATGGTAATTTTTCACTTATTTGAAAAATTCTAGAAATAATTTTAGAGAATGACATAGTATTGACCACTAGAGGGCTTAAAATTGGCATTTCCTGTTAGTAATCTAGTAGTACTTATGGACATTTCATTAAGGACTTCCAGTAAATTTTGAAAAAGAAAGTAGACACATTGACTTCATGGATCTCATGTGATTAACAAGGTCATAATTAAAATTAATTTTAATATTTGTGAGAATCTTCAGAACAATTTTACCATTACAGTGGATATTTCACAATTATTACTTGATAAATTTCCCAGAGAATCTTGATGAAAGTG
Source organism: Oryctolagus cuniculus (assembly GCF_964237555.1). Taxonomy (NCBI): domain Eukaryota; kingdom Metazoa; phylum Chordata; class Mammalia; order Lagomorpha; family Leporidae; genus Oryctolagus; species Oryctolagus cuniculus. The sequence goes on along the minus strand of NC_091439.1, from coordinate 51,136,987 downwards.
GAAGATAATATAATTTAATTTTTGGCAATTAAATTTTGTGGTACAGCTAGCTGCAAAATTCTCATTCTTGCTGTTCTCTGGAACGCTAAAAAGGAAAGAATGAGAGGATATGCCTCTTGCTTATGGAATGTTATCTGAAGGAATTCTATGTATAAATGCACTTGTGATGGTTTTAAATGCAAATACACTCAAGGCTACAGCACTCAATAATGGGCAGCATACCAAGAGGAAAAACATTTTCTAAGAGGAAATGACAGATGAAAGCATAGAATTAGCCATTCATTGTCTTTGGCAAGATGTTGTTCATGAGTGACTTCAATAATAATAATAATTATGTAATACACTTTAGCAGTATTCAGCCATTTGAATGCAGGGATATATTAGCAATTTGTTGTATTTGAGTGGAGTTTAGATTTTGCCAGGAAAAAATGATGGAAGAAAAAGGGAAAAAGAATTAAGGACATTTGTTAGAAAGCAGTTATAGGATGGGATCATGAAAAACAAGCTGAATGAAATTACATGGGATTATGATGATTATATAAAAATTACAGGGTCAATGAATTGGGGGTATTGATGATCTGGTGAATTTCATGAGTGGATTACTAACAAAAGTAGGTTGGAAGAATAGAAGATGACAGAAAGAAATGCTTGGAGTTGAAATTCAGAGATCATGCAGGATGATGACAAAATATAGGTATAATGTGTGATTCAGTCATGGAAAAGTGGTGGAGGACAAGGTTACTGGAGCTAAGGGAGCAAAGTAATTACAGACCAGAGTTTTAGTTTGATCACCTACTTTGATTTTGTAGCATGATGACAGGAAAGATACATGTGAGGGAAGAGCAATAATCAGAGTCTTTTAAGTAATTTAACAAGGCAGGGACAAAGGATAAGAAAGGCTGTGAACATGTATTTCAGAAGACCTGAGAATTCTGAAGGGGGAAACAGGAATGGCAGCTTGAAAGTGGCAAGAGATAAAAAGAAAGAGCACTACTTCAGTCTCCAGGTATGTGGCATCTGGACTATAAGAGAAAAATATAATAAAAAAAATTTCCTCTCCTTTAGGATACAGGTTGAATTTCAGCAGAAGTCTGAAGTAAATTTTCACTGGATAGACTAAGGAAGGAGAAAATTTTCCAATGACAGGAAACAAGTTTTTGTGGATGGGCTTGGATGGCCAAGAATGTAGGCGAGGTTATGATATTATTGAATGCTGAGAACAGGGTAGTCATGCATATATATGAAACTGACCAGAGAAACTTGTGACCTAGGAACCCTGGGCTTCTGGTGGTAACATAGGTGAACTGGAATTAGGAGCATGATGGGATTTGAATAGAAGCCATGGATAACAAGGGTTATAGGTCACAGGATGGTTAATCTCTCCTGCAGATGGAAGAGGGGTAGTGGTATTTAGGAGATGTTTTCTTACCTAGGTTATCAGAACAAGGGTATCTGGAAATCTTGGGCCCAGTGTGGCTAGAGAGACAGCAGAATCTCAGGAGGTCACTTGTGACTCTAATATTATATGTTGTACCAGAGAATAATACCAGTTTTCTCCACTGGTAGGAGTGTAGGTGTATGAGGCCAAATTAGGTGAACTCTGATGTTTTAGAAAGAAGAAGATGTGAACACTTACCCATGCCCCAGAGGCAGCAAAGAATCCTATTTTTTATTCTTATCCTCTAGCACAGTTACAGAGAAATCATGTTCAATTTGGACTGTCCGGTGATCAAAGCATTCAGTTACTGGTATTGTACATCTGACAGTAACATCACCTACCTGGGGTACAAGTAGAAGTAATGTCATCAGCAGCAAGTACTTTTTGAAACAAGGACTAGTTTTAAGGTTTGATATTCACAAATAGGTCCTGAATGGATTAAGCACTTATTAAGTTGATTCAAATGGTGAACTAAATCACATGATTCAGTAAAATGATTAAAGTCAATGATGCACACAGTCTTGAATTATACACAGTTTGGTGGTCCACCTCCAAATTGGCAGATAATTAGGAAATACTCACTTCATTTGGTACTTCATAGGCATATCTCAAAGTTTATTGGGAAATGGAGCAATAGTAGGTTAACTATACAATTAAAAGGTTATGGGAGAGGCCAAGCTGGTAAAATTAGAATTTAACTGTGTGTGTCACAACCTCTGAAAGTCTCATTGACTAATCTGCTAAAACTGCTGAACTCTGAACCAGCTTTCTGATACTCAGGTCTAACTATTTCAACATACAACGGCTGTTTAGACTAAACGAATGACACAAATTTGCTAACGTAACTCCTGGGCCCATCTCAATAGTATCTATCCTATTGAATATTTCAAACAGTTTTCATATTAAAACAATATCCAACAATATTTCTGTTGAATAATAAAAATAAGAGTTAATAGCTATTCTTAGATGTTATTAAAATTATCAACTATAATTTTGGGAGTTTTCTATTTACCTTTAAATTTTGTTTGCTGACTCTATTCATCAGAGCTTGCAGTCTTTTCTCGAAGTCTTTTTCTCCTTAGAATTTGAATGCTGAAGATTTGAGGTAAGTTAGAAGAAGCCAGAATTTGGAATTGACCATATGTAAAGGATATTGTCTAATGTAGGAAGTAGGAAAGCAAGAGAATGTATTCAAAGGGGTCAGCCAGGAAACAAAATATTCAGAAGTTAGAGTTGTCAGGTTGAAAGGATTAGGATACTAAGAGATTTGGGGAAAATGATCAGATTCTAAATAATTGCAGATCATTAATCTTAATGATAGCTATTCTTAGCTATGTTGATTAGTTTTATGCTAAAACTTGTAAGGCAGAGGTTCTCACAGAGGTTTCACATAAGGCCAGGAATGTAATTTAAATATTGGGCTTGAATGAATGGGTAGTTGAAGACAGTTGAGACCTGCATGGAGTAGTAGAATGGTAGAAAAGGAGCCAAACCATTTTCCTATTTCCAGGATTACAAAAGGAAGTGCATAGGTTTTTATTATAGCTCCATTACATACTACTTATATAATCAAGTTAAAGTTAGTTAACTTCTATCATAATATTGAATATATATGGTTGCTATGTTGATAAATGAGATAAATGTGTTGATGCAATGTGAAATTCAGAGTAGCCGCTCAATAAATCTTAATTGCCATTCTTTATCTACCACATTGCTCCAGTAAGTGTATTCATATACATCTCATTAAACTCTATTCCCTGATCATAGGAAAAGACTGTTGGCTTCATACCATTAGTAACTTTTTGGCATATTGTAGGTGATTAAAACTGTATCCTACATACATTGCAGGCCTATAAAGTTTTTTCCTCCTAATAGATAGCAGGAAAATGAAATGGACAAAATCTGGAATTTAAGATGTCCAAAAAGTCATCAAGAGTGATAACATATATATATCATTTATATTTTCTAGGCTAGATGTCAATGAGATTTATATAAATAAGATTGATATATCCCTGTGGTGGCAGGAATCAGAAACTTGGTAAATGAAAATACTGTGTGTGGTCCTGCTTCCCACTAAAGTAGTTGAAAATAATGGACACTAGCTTTCTTGCTTTTCTTTGCTATTGATATGCACTTCATCACAGACATACACTCTTAATTGTCAGCAAAGTTAACGGTTTACTCTGGGCTGTAGGAAATTGAGGAACACAGCATTGCTGGGATCAGCAGTGCCCTGTTCATGGTTCAACATGAATACTGGCATATTGGTTAGATAGTCGTATCCTCCACCAATCGAAAGTATGGAATCATTTTTTGCATTCTTCCTTCATGTCTTTGATCCATCTTCCCAAAGATTCAATGAGCAATCAGTATATAAAATATTCACTGAATTATACCATCTACATAAAAATATACCCTTCTTTTTTCACATTATGATCATTGTCATGAATCATATATTATGTGTTGTTAATATCCCTGTATTCAAGGGAAATTGTATGTATATATACATATATAATAGCTACATATAAAATGAATATGGAAAAATCTTAAAATTGTAGACTCTAAAAATATATTGTTAAAAAGGTATCTAGACAGAACATCAAAAATAACTCCAAAATAAGTAAAAGCATAAATCATAAAGATGTGGTATAATAGAATATAAATAAGCAATATATAAAATCAATTGAACAAAATGATGATTCTTTGACAATATCAATAAAATCATGTACTTTAACTGTACAACTTAATATCATGCTGGAGCTTCTAGCCACAGCAAGAATAAATCAAGTGTATAGTATTTTTAAAAATAAGATATATTCAATTCCACTTGGCAACAGAAAAAAAGAATGAACTTTAAATATACTCTTACCCAAGATCCCAAGATGCTCAGAACATCTTGTTTCATTTCTTTATGTCCTACCATGATGGAAATATAGCAAAAGGAAAGATGTTGAGGTGAAGGTGAAGAGCATCTTGCGGGGAGAGGGAAAGTTGTCCGTTGGGACTTAACATGTCTTAAAGCTTATTTCTAACAATATTAACAGGGACCACAAGTAGTATAGCAAGTGGAGATTGATTATAATAGAATAGATGAAAAGTTGAAGAAGAAATATTAGCAAGCTGTCAGAAATTTTGACTTTGAAACTCTAGGAGTAAAGAAAGTGCTGCTGGTTAAGATAAAGGTGGAGTCAGAGAGGGAGACAAAAATGTGACTGATGACATCAGCATTGGTCATTCCTCAGTAAGGTTACTGGTTCTCCCAGAACATACCCTCATCCAGTTATTCCAGCAAGACTGTTCTTCCAAATCACCAAATTATCACTCTGCCGCATCATTTGAACCATCATGCACATCTACTGTACTCTCTCTTACCTAAAAAACTTGTCCTGTTCTTCTATCTTCTACTGTCCATATTAGATCCCATTTGTAGCAAAATTCAAAGAAAAACTGTCTATACTCATTATCGTTTCCTTTTTATCCATTCTCTCTTGAACCCACTTCACAGATCTTTCTTCCCCATTTGCCCCAAACTGCTCTTGTGAAGACTACTTGTGATCTCCTTGTTGCTCCTTTCTTTCCTTCCTTCCTTCCTTCCTTCCTTCCTTCCTTCCTTCCTTCCTTCCTTCCTTCCTTCCTTCCTTTCTTTCTTTCTTTTTCTTTCTTTCTTTCTTTCTTTCTTTCTTTTTGACAGACAGAGTGGATAGTGAGAGAGAGAGACAGAGAGAAAGGTCTTCCTTTTGCCGTTGGTTCACCCTCCAATGGCTGCCACGGCCGGCACGCTGTGGCCGGCTCACCACACTGATCCATCCAAAGGCAGGAGCCAGGTGCTTCTCCTGGTCTCCCATGGGGTGCAGGGCCCAAGCACTTGGGCCATCCTCCACTGCACTCCCGGGCCACCCTCGTTGCTCATTTCAACAGTCAGTTTTCAGACCTCACATTGCTTGTCCTCTTTCATCATAATTATTCACAATTCACAATCCCCTCTATTTTGAGCCATTTTTCCTCACTTGGACTTTGGGAAAATGCTTTCTCCTCCATCTCACTCACTACTCTTTCTCTGTCTCCTGTGGAATCTTTCTTATTTTCTCACTCTCTAAGCTCTGGAACACCACTTGCCTCCAACTCTACTTCTTCCCAAATTGATATCAATCCAATTTTATGCTTTCGATGTTATATAGTCCAAAATTCATATCTCCAGCACAGACTTTTCCCATGAGATCTATGCTTATATAGTAAATCATCTACTTGAAATCTTAACTTAGATGTCTAGTAGATATCTCAAACTTTACATGTGTCAAGTCATATTCTTGATTCTTCCACCCTAAACAGTAGAAACAACTTTTTCTGTAGTCTCCATACATCATTATACAGTCAACTGAAAGCTGTATCTTTATAGTTGTTCAAGGCACAACTTGAAAATCATCCTGTCCTCCTTTCTTTACCTCACATCCAACACATTCACAGTTTTTGTCAGTTATGCCTCAAAATATGTCCTAAATCTGACCATTTATCAATGCCCTCATTGCTACCGCTATGGTTCAAGATGCTTGCCTGAGTTAGTGCAAGAGCCTTTAACTGGTGTCTCTATGTATGCTGTAGAACTCCAAGAGTCTATTTTCTTCCTACAATCAGTGTAAATGCTTAAGAACAAAATCTGATTATGTAATTTCTTTCCACACTCAGAAAACCTAAAGTCCATTCACTAATTCTCCTAGTTCTACATGAGGTGCCTCCCAACACCTCGGAGTCCAAATGTATCCACCTTCCACACTGTTTATCCTGCCCAGCCACATGGGCCTCTTTGCTATTTCCTTCTCACCATGTACTCAGTTAACTTTGTACTTGTCATTCACTCTGCTCTGGACTTCCATAAACAAGGCAGGATTTTTTTTTCCATCATCCTTCTTGTATCTGTTTAAATGTCAGTTTATTCTAAGGCATCAACATCTTTCCTAGACTCCACATTTCTGTGAAGCTCTCTAGGGGACAAAACTGCAGTAATCTCTGGCTTATTGGCTCAGAAGCTGGTCTAGCATCTTTCTTGAAACTTTTCTTTCCTGACTCCAGATAACCTCCATGTCTAGTTGCTAGCTTCAGCTTTGGCCCAGCTTTGTTTAGTTCACTGTTAAAATCAGCTGCCCACTGGAGCTGTTCCTCAAATAGGCAGGCTGAGTTCTTTGGCCTGTTTCTTCATATTGTTTTGGTTATTGCTGTCCTTTTCAACTTTGATGATGAAAGAGGAAAGTCTAGAAGTTGTAGGAAGGGAACAGATGTGCTGGCAGAATAGGCTTGACTTCATAATAGGACTTGGATAGAGTCTAAGCTCTCCCTATAATTTCTTTTGCAACTCAGATGAATTATACTGTGTCCAAGAAGTAAACTCTTTGGCAAAATTTAAATAATATTTCTTATAAATGTCAATGAGAATGTTTAGCATCAGAATTTGGGTTTAAGTAGATGATTATTATTCAGGAAGAAAATAATATAATTCATTTTCAACAGATACTAAATTAAAGCATGATGGTTCATATTAGTATTGCCAGATTATATAAATTTAACAGTTGCACAGATAGGTATATAATGAAGATGGAAAGTCTATCGGTGGTCATAATGATATTAAGTTGAAGGATAATGAGCCTGAGGTGAATGAGTGGTCTTGTGATTTAAGATGTTGGTTGGGATTCCTAAATCTCATATTTGAGTGCCCAGGATCTGGCTCCTGACTCCCATTTCCAATAATTCAGATTCTGTGAGGCAGTGGTGCTTGTTCAACTATTTGGGTACCTGCCACCCACCTGGGAGACCTCTCTGGCCGGCTGGCTATCTCTCCTCTTTACCCCCTCCATTCCAAATAAATGAAATACATAAATAGAAAAAATTTAAAAAGACAATGGTCTATTGGGACGTCAGAATGATAAAGGATACAAAAAAGGAGTGATGGGAATGCTAGTTAGGAAGAGAGATTGTCAGAGAATTGTATGAAATATACTCAGATATGTTTTTGATCAAAATACCATTATCACTGTTGTTTGAATAGCCATTTGAATGATCTTTATTGTTGCCCCTTATATCTTTCTCTTTCCTTTATATCAACAAATAGTGACTTGTCCAAAACATGTCAATATGTTGCTTAAAAGCATCTATTGCCCTGTAAATCCCAGAGAAACAAGGCCAACTCTGTTGCACGGCAGGTAACATCTTTTAAAGATTTATTCCTGTTCATTTGTTATCTTTAGCTTTAAAATAGGGGCTCCATGACTGTCCAAGTATTTTTTTCTCTTCCAGCCCTCTGGTTGGGTAATTTTAAAATTTTTCATTTATTTATTTTTATGTTACTTGGAAAGTAGAGAGAGAGAAGGAGAAAAAGAGAGAGGGGGAGAGAGAGGGAGAGAGATCTCCAGTTTGCTGATCTATTCCTTAAATTCCTACAACATGTGGGGCTGCGCCATTCAGGCTAGGTCTCCCACATGCATCTCAAGGACCCAAGTGCCTGAGCCATCACTTTATGTCTCCCAGGAAGCATGTTAGCAGTATGCTAGAATCAAGAGCAGAGCCAGGACTCAAACCATAACTCAAACTGAGTTATGGTATGCAGGCATCTCAAGTGGCAACTTAATTGCTGCATCAAATGCTTAACTCATTGCTGATTATTTTTCTCATCTAGACTTTGTTTTCTGGCTGAGGGAATAGTACATATTCTTAAAGTCAGATCAAAAGTCACTCCTTGTGAAAGGCAGAAACTCTCATTGAAACATTCAAACCAGATTTAAAAAAGCTCTTCTGGTTGATGAAGTGAAGTGTAATAAAGGTTTTAAGACATATAGGTGAATATAAGGGTACTTAGAAAATTTATGGAAAGTAGAATTGAAAGATAATTTATTTTGGTATAAAATTTTTCAAAAAGCCATACTTTCTTATGACAGGCTTTCTGTGAACTTATTGAGTTCTCTCATATTCACAACAAAAAGGTAATTGGAAACATAGCAAACTTATATGGCATTTCAATTTTAAAATCTTGAAATTTAATTAAAATAAGAATGAATTTTCTGTACCTCCAGAGTAGATGCTCTGGTTGCAATATTTGTCCCCTCACAAATTTATGCTGCAATTAAAGTGCCATTGTAAAAATGTTAAGAAATGAGACCTTTGTGACATGTGCTATGGCGCAGTGGGTTAAAGCCCTGGTCTGAAGCACCGGCATCCCATATGGGTGCCTTCGTGTCCTGACTGCTCCTCTTCTGATCCAGCTCTCTGCTATGGCCTGGGAAAGCAGTAGAAGATGGCCCAAGTCCTTGGGCCCCTACACCCACTTGGGAGACGTGGAAGAAACTCCTGGCTCCTGGCTTTGGAGCTCAGCTCCAGCCGTTGCGGCCATCTGGGGAGTGAACCAGCGGATGGAAGACCTCTCTCTCTGTCTCTACCTCTCTCTGTAACTCTTTCAAGTAAATAAAATAAAAAAAGAAAGAAAATAAGAAATGGGACCTTTAAGAGGTAATTAGGCCAAGAGGTTTTTAATTCCATTATAAAAAGCTCAGTTCAGCTCTCTCTTGTACTCGCTTGCCCATTTTTTTCCTGTTATATCTGTGATGTAATGAGACAGGAAGAAGGTTCTGGTTCTTGCTAAATACCAGTACCTTGATGTTGGAGTTTTCCAGCCTCCAGAATTGTGAGCTGATTCATGTTCATTATAAATTACCTAGTCTGTAGTAGTCTGTTATAGCATCATAAAATGGACATAGGGAATAGGAAAATAAAATTAAATGTGACAATAGGATCAGAAGCACTCACTTACACTCCATTGAATGTTTAACATAACAACAGCCCCTAGGAATTCATTGGGTTTTTCCAAATGCTTACGAGGCCCAGAAGTGAACTAAGGGCACTGAAATAATTTCTTGCTTTTTGAAGAGTTTAAAACCCTTTGCAAATCCATGACGTTAGACAGTTGTTTCTTTTTTCAGTGATCTCAGTCAGTTTTTCACAAGTGTCATATAGCCATAGGTCTCAATTATGCCTCCCTGTGCTGTTAATGTGAACTGATACTGCTTGCTAGCACATTCAAAGATGACGAGTTATGACCATTTCTTGAGCAGCTGTGTAGTTAATCCAGTATCAAACCCAAGTTTTTTGTCTTGATGTTTCTAATTTGAAAGCCAGAGTAACAACAAACCAAACTTCCAAATAACAAGCCTGCTTCCTCAGTCTCCTAGTAGAGCCTGGCTGGCCGGCAGGCAGGCCTCTCTGGCAAAATCCTGACTTCTTATGTTCTAGGAAAGGAAAATGTTGTTGATGGCTGGCCCACGGGCCCTGGTTCAGAAGAGTCTGTGTCATGATGGATATATTTTCTAAAATTTTTGCCAGCACTGGAGCCATCTGATTCAACCTGTTAAAAAAAAAAAGGGACACAAAATTAAAAGACCTATTCTATGATATTTGTTATTCTGGACACCCCTGTCTGTTGTTTCTTTTTTTCAAATGAAAACACATTGGTCCAAGTTATGACAAAGATGGGAAACTTCCACATGCTTTAATGAGCTTATTGGTAGTTTCCATTTCAGATGATTTTTTTTTTTGCCAACAGTTATGAAATATATAAGATTTACAGAGCTTTATGTAGGATTATGGTTATGTTTTATGATTCAGAGTATAAGAATCTTAATTATTGTAATAAATACTTGTAATAATACACAGTTTAGTTTGGTTTTTATTTACTTTCCTTTCCCAGTTTTATTTATAACCTTTATATCATATTAATAATGAATGCATGCTTAATAATATCCAAAAGAATGTTATATGCATTATATATTTTAAATTCTATAAATTTATTCTATAAATGTCATTTAAATACAAAATATCTTTAAATAGTCTACAAAAGTGCGTATTTAGAAATAATAAAAAAAATCATTCTACCTTAGGAATATTGTTTAAGGAAGGAAAAAGTGCTACATAAAAGCATGATGGGACCAAGCTCCTGTTAGGCAGACATAATGAAAAGAAACTCTGATCTGCATGTCATAATATGGAGTTAAATTTCAGGCAAATAATGAGTGATTTAATGATTTGATGGAAAAATTACTATGACATTAGCACGTATAAGAGAACCATAGCCTGAAGGAGCAATGAGTTTCTGTCTTCCTAATGACTTAAGTTTTATTGAGGAATCATGATAAATGTGTGTTTTGTAATTGGTTAGAATATGGAGAATTTTCAAGGCACAATTCACTGGGATGGGAGTTTGGTCTAATAATTAAGACACAGGTTAAATTGCTAGCTTCCCATATCAGAGTACCTGGATTCAAGTCCTGGTTCAGGCTCCTGACTCCAGCTTCCTTATAATGCAGACTGTGGGAAGCAGTAGGTGATAGTTCAAGTAGTTAAATCCCTGTCCACATGTGGGAGACTTGGATTGAAATCCCAACTCTTGTCTTTGGCTTGGTACACCCTGGCCATTGCAGGCATTTGGAGAATGAATCAGAGAAAATGAAGCTTTCTCTCTCTCTCTCTCCCTCTTTGCCTTTCTCCCTCTCTCTCTATTTCTGTTTTCTCCCACATGAAAACTTATTAAAAGAAAAAAAATCATGTACAGTTTAATCTTTAGGAAATTTTCTTGTGTTATGACAACCAAGTAAGTCCAGTCACCCAGAGATAATTATTCCCTCCTTTAGAATTAATGATCCCTCAAAGTCAGCATTGTAACACAAATGCCGGCATCAAATGTGAATGCTGGGTTGAATCCCCGCTGCTCCTCTTCCCATCCATCTTCTAGCTAATGCTCCTGGGAAAGCAGCAGAAGATGGACCAAGCACTTGGGCCCCTTTCACCCATGTGTTAAACCAGGATGGAGTTCCAGGCTCCTGGCTTTGGGCTGACTAAGCCCTGGCCGTGGCAACCATTTGGGAGTGAACCAACAGATTAAAGATTCCTCTCTTTTTGTCTCTCTGCCTCTCTTTCTCTCTCTCTCTCTCTGTAAATAAAATAAAATAGTCTTTACAAATAAATCGTCTTTATAAATTATTGTTCCCGGCCAGCACCGCGGCTCATTAGGCTAATCCTCCGCCTTGCGGCGCCAGCACACTGGGTTCTAGTCCCGGTCGGGGTGCCGGATTCTTTCCCGGTTGCCCCTCTTCCAGGTCAGCTCTCTGCTGTGGCCCGGGAGTGCAGTGGAGGATGGCCCAAGTGATTGGGCCCTGCACCCCATGGGAGACCAGGATAAGTACCTGGCTCCTGCCATTGGATCAGCGCGGTACGCCGCCCGCAGTTCACCGGCCGCGGTGGCCATTGGAGGGTGAACCAACGGCAAAGGAAGACCTTTCTCTCTCTCTCTCTCTCACTGTCCACTCTGCCTGTCCAAAAAAAAAAAAAAAATTGTTCCCTTCTATCTCAGTTATTTCTAATTTATCTGTTCTTAAAAATTATAGATGATAAAGGAGCACTTTGATATTTTTGAGGGTCAGAGATACTACCTATTCAATTACCTGACACATTTTTTTACCGATTCTATGTGTTGTGCGAGATCAATAAAAATTGTTAATCGATCAGCTAATTAGAAATACTGAACACCTATTGAGAGTCATCTCCTCTATAGTAGATATATTTTGTTTTATTTATTTATTGTTGTATAACAAATAATTCTGAAATTTACTGGCTTAAGACAACAAAGATGTATTATCTGCCAGTTCTTTTTTTTCTTTTTTTTTTTATTTTTTTGACATCTTTATTTGCAAGTAGCAAAGACAGAATATGAATATAAATTTCCAAAGTACAGAATATGGATTACAATGGCTTCCCCCCATAACGTCCCTCCCACCCACAACCCTCCCCTTTACCACTCCCTCTCCCCTTCCATTCACATCAAGATTCATTTTCGATTCTCTTTATATAC